>NW_024881740.1:600000-769633 GCF_019059575.1 Amphibalanus amphitrite | reverse complement strand
GTTATACCAAACGACAAAACACAAACAGCCATAACACACGCTCTGATCCGACCCGTCCCGACGATAAACAACCTGTCAAACAGCAGTCGCTCCTATACCTCCCTCCGCTCCAGCTCTCTCGGTACACTCACATTAATGTCCCTGCCGGGCCGGTCCTCGACAGCTGGCGGGCGATGTCCTGCAGCGGTGCTGTCCGGTGGCTCTCCCAGTCCCGGCGCAGCACGTGCGCATACGCCGCCGACGGCGCTGTTGTGTCAGCCGGGTGTTGGTCACCAGACCGGTCGCCTTGCCTGCAGGGACGGGCCGTGGCCCGGTGTCAGGCGGGTGGCGACATGGACAGTCAGATAGGTATGGATATTATAGGCTGGATAGAAGTAGTGGCTGTATGCGACTGACTGATGCTGAATGGCATTATGAGTGCTCTGCTTGCTGAAGTACTTGGCGATACCTTATCAACCAAACTGGTAAAATTACGGTAACGGCCACGAAACGCGAAGGGATAATTGAATAAGTTGTAAAAATGTTGAGCTGTTAATGATTTCGTTTGGCAGTTATTTCAAATCATTCATATTCTGCCGTTAGATGGCGCTGGGTGAGAGCGCCTGAATGTAGGCTGTTCCGCACAGCCGCGCTCGCTCGCTCGCTTGCTGGCTCTCTGGCTCGCTGTGGTGTCTCACCGGCTCTCTGCGCCCACTCGATGAGCGAGGAGAGCGGCCGGCCGCCGGTGCAGAGGTTGCCGTCGGAGGTCGAGTCCACCCCCACCCGGTGGAAGTTGGTCTTGGCGCCGCAGAACAGCGCCGTGGCGCACGCCGCGCTGTCGCCCACCTGGGCATTCACGTTATACGTCTGAGGGATAGAAAAATGGTGTGTGTTGACCCAATGGGACGGTGAATGCTGAGAATCGACCCATTAAACATAGCAGGACGTTCAGATGCACTCGCTTTTTATATGTGACCGACCAATAAACACATGCTAACAATAAACACATGAGCGAACACGGACAATACAAAGCTCGTGTCGAATAATCGAAAAGTAAGCTGTCTGCCTAAATAGGTCACACATACGCCATTTGCCAGTAGCGCAGGTCTGTTTCATCAGGCTATCTCGTGTCCGCTACCTTGGCCAGTCCGACGAAGGGGAATTTCTCGAAGGCGAGCCGGTACTGCTCGCCGCTCTGGCGGAACTCCTGGCCGCGGTAGATGCGTCCAGCGGTCACCGTGCTCATGCCCATGCCGTCTCCGACCAGCAGCACCACGTTCTTGGCGACGTGCTCCTGGCGCTGCCGTTCGAGCACCTCGTGCAGCGTCCGCTGGCCGTTCTCGTACCAAAACTGCTGGTCTGCCGACACGGGGAGCGTGAAACGCAACGGTCATACAGGCACGAATACAAAGGCAGCGCACTGAGTGACGTAATTAGGAGTTTGGTTTGGGGATAGCCTACTGACTCTCGCTCTCTCTCTCTCTCTCTCTCTCTCTCTCTCTCTCTCTCTCTCTCTCTCTCTCTCTCTCTCTCTCTCTCTCTCTCTCTCTCTCTCTCTCTCTCTCTCTCCCTCTCTCTCTCTCCCTCCCCCCTCTCTCCCTCTCCCTCTCTCTCTCTCTCTCTCTCTCTCTCTCTCTCTCTCTCTCTCTCTCTCTCTCTCTCTCTCTCTCTCTCTCGTGTCAATAAATATTCGCATTATATTCAAGAAGTTATCCGGCTATGGAATTACCAGTGGAAAACCAGTGCTCCTGGTCGCACGTAATGATGGTAATATATTCCCCCGGCATGCATCAGAGAAAAGTAACAGAGAAAAATAGCACACCTTATAAAAGTTTAACATCCCGCTGGTAGTAAACACTTGCTAACTTTAGCTGTGTTCCGTTTCAAGGTTCATGCTTCGTGCGCGACTGAACGATGCATTTAAGCATTATGTGTACTTTGTAAATGATGTCGAAATCCCGGGGCATCAATTTTAAGCATTTTCATGTTGCTCAGCTTCATTTGGCAGCGAAACTATGTTCACAGTGGATGTTTGATTACTTCTGATGACGTCTGCGTATGGGTGATTGTTTAAGGTTATGAACCTATGAAGAGCATATGCTTGTGGTGAATGATATGGTGCATGCTGCACTGTAGGGGAAGGAGGGTGAATTGCGCCACCTTAAGGAAAAACGCTGATTGTAAGAAAACCGCTGGAGATATAAGCATGCACTGGTAACCACTTCAAAGAGGAACTCATTAGCTACGATTTAAGAGCCTCCCGATCAATTAAGAATGTTTCGTTTGCTTCCGACAGCTGCTTTTCAGAAACATGCAAAAGGGCGCATTTACCGACAACTGCTGTAAATTGCGCCAGGGGGATGGCGCAATTAGAATCCAATTGCGCCCTATACTTAAACATGGCTAAGCGAATGAGACGGAATGCATACACCCCGGCAGTGTAATGTCATTGCGGCTTACTTAAACATTTATAATGTTAATCAGGCTGGATAAATAATAAATGTAGATATAAATCGCGATGTTTTTTGCCCAGGTAAATAACTTTACATGTGTCCGTATGTTTGTAAAAGTGCAACGAAAACGTTTTATGTAACCGACTAGATATATGTGAAAGTATGGTTAAATTTTCAATCGTTTCTCTCAAAATTATTAACTTTTATCGTTTCGACAACTTGTTGACATCAGTTTTTACTTTTTGATCATAGCTGTCACCTCTCACGCCCGAGTCCATGTTGAAAATGCCGTATTTTGTCAATTACACCACAAGTTGGCAGCCTAAATGGCAGCTGCATTATAAGTTTGACGAGAGAAATAATTTGCGGACTGGCGACAGCGGGCTGCTCCCCTGCCTGGTATTAAACTCCTTCTTTATTGCAATCAGTTAATGGTGCATTCATACTGTCGTGATACAATAGCTACACCATTATTCTATTTGCGCCCCCATGGCGCAATTGCCATGGGCGCAATTAGAATTGAGGTACTTTTTAATAAAAGCGTAGAAGTCATCATAAATATGCTGAAGGAAGTTTACTGTTTAAATGAAATATAATGAAAAAATGGGCTTTCTTTCTAAATATCACTCTGAAAATCACACACGTATCACAGATTTTTATAGCCAACGGTTCAAAATACTGCAAAAAAGCTAAGAAAACGCCGTAATATCTTTGATGGCGTAACTGAGCCCTGCTGATTGGCTTCGTCGGAGAGCTTGGGCCATAAAATGAACTATCAGGTGGTGAAAATATTGTTTTCGAACACAAAATTATAAACATGCCATTGAATTCGTGGGAATGTTGGTGGGCGCAATTGGTTAGGAGGGCGCAATACACCCACTTTCCCCTACAATTCTGCTGCTGGTGCTGGTTATGTGATAGACATACGATCGTAACAATCAATGCTGGATGGGTAGATAGGTAGGCGGAAAACCCCAAAGCCTGCTGGTAACTAGACTCAAGACTGGTACCTACCTGATTTCCAAGAGCGCATAATGAAAAACAATCAATAGATATTTGTTTCTCAGCTATCGCATTACGCATCTCTTGCACAGATTTTCCTCCGACGTGGCTGTAATAATACAGCTGAACGAGGAATGATGCAGTGCGTCCATCAAATAAGCCACTCGCTGACAAAGCACGCTATCATGTTCGCAGACTCCGGCTGAATGCCGAGTGTGCTACCTCTGCCAAGGCCGTGACCCTATAAATGCACAGGGTTTGAACCCAAAGGTCGAATCGACCAACGTCCACCTTTTATACGCCGTCACTGCAGTTACCAGGGCGAGACCAACGGCACATCGAATACCCTGTTTGGTCTTCTTAATTAATCGATTGAGCGTGGGTGAACGGCTCCAGCCGTTCTTTTTTCCTCCTTGCAGCTGAGTCCAGATTACACGCAAATGAGATAGGTACTAACGCGCGAACAGTGGACAATTTCCGTGGTATCCACACGGGCTTTCGGCGTAATTTCCGTGGGGCGAACCGTAATGACGGCGAGCCTTACGCAGATGTTTGTAGGATGATACCCGATACTATTATGTAGCCTGTACAATACTGACGCAATCCGAGGGTCTAATTATCGGCACCGACTGAATGTAGGCCAAATAGAGCCAATAAAACTGAGCCATCCACCCACTGCCATGAGGCAATGCGGCAGTAGCAGCAGCAGCCTACTGAAATAAAAACTAGCGAGATTGGAGATCGCGCTAATTGGAATATTATGCCTACACTCTACACCTACAGTACATGGTGATCTACTATTTCACAAAGAAGTCTAAAGACTCAGCTAGTAAGGCAAAAATTGTGAAAAATATAGCAGCAGTTATTTACCTCATTGATAAATTTCACTTTGCAAGATTTCAAAACAATGTTAGAGACAATATTGGGCAAATACAAGTGAGCGGATATAAGAATACCTTATTCTTCAATGGGGTTGGGAACTCGATTTTTTAAGAATGTATAGAAATGATCAAACTATTTTCGCAGAATTTATGGCGCATACAATTTCCTCATAAAATCATTATGCTGAGAGAAATGGGGTAAGACAGATAGAAAACATATTTTTTAAAGTTCTTGAAAAAGACGCTCTTGATGCTGTTACGTCACATGTCACCTTCTGCGGTTGACAAATAATGGCGCATCTGGCACACCACCGATTACATGTTATTTCAGTGATGTTATTTCTATGTGTGAAAGAGGTTGTTTGTTTCACTCTGCCATTCGCGCTGTTTTTAGCTTTAAATTATGCTAAAGCATTCACGGATGAAAGGTTCAGTGTCAAAAATTGATGCGTCTGCCGTGTACCTACTGTTCCCATTTAACATTGAGCGCGTGGTAATCATTTTGTGAACCTCGAATTTTCAAATGAAAAACATGATGAATCGGAAGATGCTGAAGGGCAAAAGCCTTTCCAATACGCATTTGGTCTAATTTATGATTAACATTTTAACATTTCTCTAATCTTATTAATAATTTCTTTGTTCTTTTTCATAAAAAAAATAACTCTAGGCGTTGAGAACCGAGGTAATTTCTATCTACCGTGCCTTAAAGGGACCCTCCCACCTTAACATTAGATTTGAGTTGACATAGCCAAATTGGTGGCCATGGCCTGAAAATACCGGTTTGGGCACTCACAACATCGAAAAATGCTTTAATTCGGAGATATCGAATTTCAAACTTGCAGTTTTCAGATTCTAAGGGGCTAATGCATTGGTATGCCCCCTTAGAATTTGTGACGTCAGCGGAGATCTAACGATTTTAAATCTTTTACTAAAACGTTTGGTAGCACGCGGTGGTATATGCTGCTTTGCGCGCAACAAATGCCGCACTTTCAAATAAAGTCGCTAGGAACAGCGGAGATCCCAAAAAGTAAACAAAAGTAAAAGTCTAATATCTTGAAAACCGGTGAATATTTTTCGATGAAATTTGGTAGATATTCGTTTTTGCTCTTTCTGAACCGAGCGACATCACTTTCATGCCAATTCATTAACTTTTTTGAAGGTGGGAGGGTCCCTTTAACTTACCAGCAACAGCAATCTATCTACGCCCTACGGTGGCAAGGGAGACTGTGAAAGAAGCGTGAGATGGATTCTAAACAATTCTTTTATATATACTGTGATATACTGAAGGGCAAACAGAGAAAAGCGTACAAGTCCTGTTTTGCGCCAGGCTGTTTTAGTATCACTTATGAAACTCCGAAAACGATCTTCGTTGATCGTTCATGTCCCGAACAACATTACCCTGAGGAGATGATCGTCTGCAATAGCAAGAAGAGCTGATGTAAGTACTTTGAAATCCACTATCAAGTCGGTGATATTGTTGTAATGATCACTGTGAGGTGAGATATTTTGTACAAGGGCTGAGTGTAATGCCCAGGAGATGACCTCCATTCGCCCCCTGACCGGTCAGGGTTATAAAATTTGAGTGGATGGCGGTCCGTTTGTGGTTCAGATGTCAATTGTATTTTGTTACTGTCAAACAATACATGTTATGCTGGCAGCGAATGTGTGTAACGTCGGTTTTCGAACAGAAGTTAGAACTGTAACGGCAGAGTGCTTGCTGGTCTCATCGTAAGTATTGTAACAGTATTGTAAGCATTGTCAATATTGTAGGCATTGTGAGCATTGATGTATGGTAGATATCACCTCACATGATCTCGCCCTCAGATAACCCTCTCCGGTGTCCCTGTCAGTAAATGGCACCTGGATCATTACAGATAAGATAATTTGTCATAATTCTTAAAGAATTGGGTGGTTTTGACTCGTTTACTCGAGGCAGGTCGCATTTCAATATTTTCCATAGGCTTGCAATGTAAAGGTCACGGCTCTGACCTAACCTCAGGTCACAGATAAAATATTCTGAGATATACAAACGACACATACTGCAGGTACTGTTTTGAAGACTTGATGAGAGGAAATAACTTCGTGAAAAACTCAAGCTCTGACGTGATTCCAAACTTTTCTGAGGTGGGGTCAACAAACCCGCTCTGGTTACCTGACCTGACCTGACCCGGCATTTTTTTCTGAGATGTGCGCAATGAGCATTTAGGAAAAGTCACCAAATATGAGCTGAATGTCTCGCGGCGTTTGACAATTGTACAAGAAAATCATGAAAGGCCTCCCCCGTCCGAAATAGGGTTAATGTGTAGATGAAGAGTTGCAGATGCCAAACATACCTAGATCTAAGAGTGCAGTTCCCAGCGCCGCTGCAACGTTTTTAAAACAAACATACATATAACATACAAACATGTTTATTTGCATCTGTTTTGGATAATAGCAACTCATGGCGCCATCACCCGCGATAACTGTTAGGATTTGAGATATATTTTTATTTAGGCCATTTGTTTGGCTGTAATGTTTATTAATATTAGTTGGGCGGAGTTTGGTAGTTTTTTATTTAACTTGTGGTATATGTTGTGCTGATTGCGGGTTGTTCAAACCTTTCAAATGTAAGGACCTTATTGAACTCAACCCTACCCCTATACTACCCTACATACGACTGGACGCTTTCCAAGCCCACAAGCATCACGACGCCGAGATGGAATGTAGCCGGGAAATCACCCTCGCCATCTGCTCTAGAGCTAATCGGTGTGGGGCGGCGTGTGGGGCACCGCTTAGCCTATGGGGGTGCACTTTGACTTGATGGGGGTGCACTTCTAGTGGATGGGGGACGGGGGTGCACCTGCACCCCTTTCATATGGAAAGTTACATCCCTGATTACAGCTCCCTGTATTGCACCTGATCAGGGAACGGCCAGCAAACGAAGGAACTATTTCTGGATGACAGGCGAATAGCCGCTCACGCAAGGAGCGGAGCTCGGCCCCGTCCAAAGTGGCCAACAAAGCAGAGACAGAGGCCACATCTTCCATCAAAGATCTGGTTTCTGGCTTGGAAGATGAGCTCCATCTTTGCATCAGAGTCGGTGCTGTCAGGAATCAGCTGGTCTAATGGAGTGAGACGACTAGCCAGTATCAGAGCTGCCTGGTCCTCGTAGCATTTGCACCGATTCTTCTCGATCGGACTCTGAATTCTGTCCCTCCTGCGTATTACTTGAGGCATTGCTAGCTATGTAGCTAAGTCCGTTGGCACAGTTTCATTATCCATGATTTGCAAACAGTGCCATAACAACACAGTTAATTAATCACCAAGCTTCTTTGCAAGTTCCAATACAGTTGAGTCGCACGCGATTTGAGTGCAAAAATCAAGAGAAGTGCCAACTTGTTCCCGTAAACTATTTTGAATATTGACCTAAAAAATGAGTAATTTACAGATAAAATAACAGCGAAATCAGTTTTCGCTTGCCAAGAAAACTCACGTATATTGAAGCTCCACTATTAAAGGAACATTTTAGTATATGTTACTCTTGATAAAATTTCTTAGCCACGCAATACCAGCGCAAAATAAGGAAACACTGAAAACACGACCAATCACTCCGATTTACCATAGGTAAATACATAGAAAATATATGTCTCAACTGCGCCAAATATACAGACAGTTATATACCTACATGTGACGTCATGATTAGCCCGACCAATCAGAAGCAAGTTGTTTTCAGTCACAAATAATTAATTTCTGAGCTAACTAGGCATTTTTTAAACAAAATGATTTTAAATTAAATCATGAAAAATTCTCAGCTTTCTTATTTTACCAAAACATACAGAGTGTGGAGATAGGTCCCAACCCTAATAGGGTTGGTATTAGGAAGGAAGGATAATACTTTCCCTAATAGGAAGGGAGTGCAGTTTTCGGTAAATTCCCATGATTTTCATTCGTATTTGGTTTGATTAAGCAATTCTTTTAAATTTACGTCACTAATATCGTGCAGAAAACATACATGCCAGTGTCATGGCTAAGTCGATAACGGCACGTCAGCGTGCACCCACTCCCCCAAGGAACTGTTGGTTCGTCTCATAAGGATGAACTCGTATGAGACACGACTGATTTCCCCATCACCGCGACAGAATAAACACGCGGCTCGTGGCTGGGAGCCTGGCATGTGTCCGTTTACCGAGAGCCGATGACATTCTAGTAACGTCACTTCTGGTGACGGTGGTATACCGAGAAGGGCGCCCGGCCACGTGCGACATGGAGCTCCCTCGCAGTACACACTAACTATGGCGGCGTGACGAGGGCTGGCTTTGCATAATATTGGCGTTACCGTATGTGATGGGGCCTGCAGCCAGCACATGGTGCAGCGGTCTGAGCGATAATTTCCCCGATGTGAAATGCCTGGTGACTGGTGCGAACGTTCAACGTGGAGCTCACTCACTGCAGATTTGGTGACTGCAATACGGGTGCTCACTCACTGCTCAGACTGGTGAAAGATTGGATATGCAGCGAGATTCCGCTGGGTACATGGAATACGTGCTTACAGAATGAGAGGACCATGCATGTAATGCAGTCGATCAGACCTTGCGTGGGACGAAGCAGTGTTCCGTACCATGTCGTCTTTGGGCGGCGTTCGGAAGGTACACGTGACCCACCTTCCGACACGGCGGTACCCCTCCTGCGGCCGATTTCATTAACCCGGCAGTTGCTGGGGTATTTCGCCACCCACTGTTTGCTGGGGGGGGGGGCGTTAAACGCCCCCAGCCGATAACTCGAGAACCAATAGGCGCAGCGAAACGCACGAGGCGGCAAACGAAAGAACGCGACGAGACGCTTCAGATGAGTACTTTAAAGTTGAATTTTGAGGTCACAGGTCGGGTCAAGGTCAGGTCAAACACCTGAAATCGGGCTTTCAGTAGCATGGACTTCAGGACTTCGCAATGGGCGCCTCTCGTCATAAACTCTGTCAAAACGGTGCACAATCCATCATATAAGGCCTACAAGAGTGTCAGCTCCATGTAGGGGTCAGTCAAGCATAGGTCAGGGTCAAGGTCAGGTCAACCGGGTAGGCACATATCCCCGAAAATCAAAACTGATATTCGCAGCCTGTGACACATGTTTGACGGGTAATTTGGGGCGTAGAACACGATGGTGACATTCATTTTATCATATGTGTACGTGTTTGGCTCAAAAAGTTAAATTTAAGAAATGCATGTATCATGGTCGTGAAGTAGTCACGAGAAATTGCCGAGATTCAGTTCAAGATTTTGGAAAATGCGGAACGATAATCAATAATCGAAGATAGTCATTTGATTGTTCATGGTATTGGCAGTCTAATGGCGTTTACGGCATGTCTGTATGTCTATTCTGTGATTTTATATGATTTTTTGAACATATGCCGTTTTTGGTCGAAAACTCAGAAATCATGACGTCACTAAAACCTCGATATCTCAAAATTTTTCCGACCGATTTTTTTTGAAACTTTGTCACAATAAACTGCAATCAATTCCCTACAGGTACCAAAAATTTGGCGCGCCTGCGGCGCGCCGTTTTTATACTATGGCCCGGCGAAAGAAGTGGGGGCGTTTAACGCCCCCCCCCCCAGCAACTCGCGGGACCGCGCACCGACGGGGGTCTGCGCCAACTTCGCACCGACGGGGGGGCGGATGACCGCCCCCCCTGAGATCTCGAGAACAAAGCAAGATAGCGACAAGCGGTAAACGGCATCGGATACGCACGGACAAGGTCTACAATTTTTACTAAGGTCATTTTCAGGTCAGGTCAAAGATGACGTCACAGGGGTCGAAAAAGTCAAAATGGCGGCGCTAGATATGGAGAGTGTTTTTCTCGAATAACTTTCGAATTAGTCAAGATAGAAACAAACTAAGGGCATCATCGTGATCCTCTCGTCAATCCGCATCGAATGATATATATGTTGACCTCAAAAGGTCAAGGTCAAAGGTTGACCTCAGGTCACGTGACCTCGAGGTCATCATGTATATCATTCGATGCGTCTTGATGAGCTGAACACAATGAGACCATCCGCGCGGCTGTATCTTGTTCCTGTACGGAGTTATTGGCAAAAAACCGTTGGTGACCTTTGATGACGTCACATGACCTTACAGCTGCCCAACAGCAAAACAGACATCAAGGTAGTGAAGGTTGATCGTATATGAAGTCATGCATGGTATATGGGGCCATTCCGACCCGTTTTAGTGGTAAAAACAGGGAGTTGATTTTTCCCCCATTGACTTATAATGGGGAGGTCGCGAAATTGACCTGACCTTAGGTCACCGACATCAAAATTCTGAGATATACAAATTGTAGCTACTAATGACCTTATAACATCCTGCGACTTTCAAAGGCCTCCGACATCTACTGTAGCTCTGGCACGGTGACAAAGTTGCAAAAAAGTGACTTGAGGTTGGGTCATTCAAAGTGACCTGGTGACCTGACCTTAAAAGTTAGGAGGTTCAAACTTGCACACCATGTGTAAAATTGATGAAAAAATAGTCGTACCAAATTTCGCGGCGCGTAGCGCCGCGGTTTTCCCGCTATCCACGAAAAACCTCAGGAGGGGGGGGCGGATATCCGCCCCCCCCGTCGGTGCGCGGGTTAAAAGGGCGTAAAATGCAACTGACACAAGTTTCCACTCATATGGCCTCGTTTCATAAAGCGAGTCCGTAACTTACGTCCGTTTTTGGTCTGGAATTGCAAGTGCATGTGAAGCGATGACGATAGTTTGAAATTTGAATCGTTGAATCTATTTATCTTGTAAGCAAGAACAGAAGGGAGAGGAGGAAATAACTTTATCGCTTCACATGCACTTGCAATACAAGACCGAAAACCGGCGTAAGTTACGGACTCGCTTTATGAAACGAGGCCCAGGCTGCATTTAACGGCCAAACGGTTTCAAAAAGTGATTGCAGATAAAACCATATGATGTCATTAACAACGTTTTAAGAAGTCTATACAATTAAAACAAACGAAAACATATAATTCGCGCAAACATGCCCTCCGATCCCTGTAAAACCACTTGCTCTTCGAGGGTGTAGTTTCTTAGGGCGTAAAATCCATCCTGGTGTAAAATCCTACCAAGCTTTATGAAATCGGTCGCTGATGGCGAAACTGCAATAGCCCTGCGGACGCTGACCGTACCTTCTGACCTGGCGGTACCCCTTCCGGACGCTGACCTTACCTTCCGATATGGCGGTACCCCTCCGGACATTGACGACACTGATCAGCAGTAACGTCCACGCCATTCGGCAAGCCATGGCCACCAAACGCCTTAATATCCGCCTGGAAAGGAGACAAAGCAGCGTGATATATCACAACAAAGATATCGCGTTAATATTGTTAAATAGTTTGTCTTGGATTCCAAAATACCTACCTACAAGCCCTATACAAGAAAATATTTGAGAGTCCGAAGTCGATGTGCTGGCGATTTACGACAAAGCGAGTCAGCACAAAGAAATAGGTATAATGTGCTATCATGTCTGACCATCAATATTCAACGGCTATTACCGTACTAAGAATCAGTTAAATGAGATGTCGAGCAGCCTATCACACCTTAAGTTAAACGAGATGTCGAACAGCCTATCACACCTCGATAGGCACTATCACCATAGACCCGGGAACAGGGGGGGCAGCGGGGGCGCTTGCCCCCCCCCCCCCCCAACTTGGGAGCCGAGGGGGCGGCGCCCCCTCAACTTTGAGGCAGCGAGAAAAGATCTTTCCTCCCTTTTCCGGACTTCTTTCCTTCTTGTTTCCTTGCCGGCAGAAGACGTCCTGTGGGGTCCTTAGAGACCGGCATGGTACTGTCAGATGCCGGTGGGGCCCTCAAAGTCACCGGTGTGGGGCCCTCAAAAGTCACCAGTGGGTGGCCTTTAGATGCGCATGTGTTGGTTGGGTCCTCAGAGCCGCCGATATAGGGCTTTAATAGGCACTGGTGTAGGCACTCAGAGTTGGGGGTGTGAAACCCTCAGAGACACCGGTGTGGGCCCTCATAGGCGCCGACGAGGGCCCCACAGTTGCCGTTATGGGGCCCTCAGAAAGTGTGGGACCATCACAGGCGGGAAATGCCCCTAGAACTGGCCCATCATAGGCCGGTAAGACCTCTCAGAGGCCAGTAACGGGCCTTTGGAGATCACCGAGGTGCCCTTAAAAGCCGCAAAAGGCCCTCAGAAGCCGGCGTGGGACCCTTATGGAGATCTTAGTGTGGCTATTTAGGGCCCATGAGGTGCTCTGACGAGCCCCATGGGGCCCTTCTGAGTAGAAATATGGCCATCGTTAACCCTCAACGGTCAAATGGCGCCGCAGGGCCCCTGGGACCCGATGGCCCCTTTTATCCCGATGGGGGGTGGGTGGGTGGGTACGTGTCCCCTTAGACCCCTAGCTACGCCACTGTTTCATATGCATCATGTCAGGTATTTAAGGCTCGCCCCCCCCCCCCCCCCCAACTTGAAAATCGTTCCCGGGCCCCTGACTATCACAAGATGTCACTCAATGCTAGCCTCTTATTGGGCATGGACGAATAAGCATTGACCCTGCAGTGCAACGGCCCACATAAAGAACAACATTGGACCTAAGAGTCAGCGAGTTCATATGACCCGGATGTTCGGCTGAGCTGGCCTTTGTCTATGTATGTATATGGCTGCCGGTGCCCATGCGTGTGTTTGTGCACCGCTGCTTGAAAGCTTGCAGCGGCTATCCCGGCTCGTCAGTTCGTCACATAGTAACAAAGACGCGGTGAGATGTATGTCTGTCAAAGCATCAAGACCAGTCTCATCCGTTATTACCGAGTCTGGTCGCGAGGGCACCATGGAAAGCCTGTTGGACTGCACAGTGCACACTGCGCACTTGCACAGCATGCACAGACATGCCGGTGACCGTCCGTGGCCATCCAACCACTCACCATGCAGGCTGCCAGCTTCCCCTCTCCACTCAGACCAGCCCTACTAAATACGCGTACTTTCAGACTATCCCCACCTCATATACTGCACAGAAGAGCCCGCCCCATTCGGTTCAGAGCGTCCAGCCGTCTGCTGACGACTGCACGACCGGGGCAGGGCCGAGACGGCAGCCGATAACCGGTTACGGCAGCACGGTGTTCGCGGCTATCTTCAGCGCTATCTCTGCAGACGATGGCTGACCGCCGCAGAACACTTCGCTCCGGGTCTCTGCACAGATTACCGCGCAGTATGTAATGCATGTTCCAGAGTGGCTCTGAGGGACCGGAACATTGTCTGAACATTAATTAACGGAATAAAACCCGACGGCTAATCGGATAGGTGTAGCAATAATGCTAATATTTGATCATTTGTGATGCATAGGTATTTGCAGCACTAGTTTGGAACCACCGTTCGTTCTTTACAAGCGGGTACCCGGTACAGTCTACCAAACTGTAAAAATACAAGTATAACTTATTCACAAACTTGATACCACTCGCAAGCAGCCACGGCTCGCGGGCAACGCCTATGGCACGAGGACAGGAATCTCACGTCTGTGATAACCAAATCCAATGGTTTGAGCCGAGTACAAGCACATCTTAATGTCCGGGTGGTCGCGCTGAAGAATTGGCCATTAGTATTCAAGCCCGACTACCAGTGAACACTGGTCACTGGCGCTGTAGTGCAGGTGAAGTGCAGCGATGCCCTGCCGGACCATGTCGTGCTGTGTCTGGGCTGTGATGTCTTATGCACTATGCATTGTGCCACGCTGTTTTGTACGCACCACGCTGTGTTGTCTTACCGTATACAGCAAACCTCGGAGCAGCGGAGCGAGAGGCGGAACAGGCTAAGGGCAGATCCATATTTTCTAACGTAGCCGCTTTATTGTATTTAGATGTCCTTCTTCCAGTGCACGTCGCTGGGGCGTTCGAAAGTTGTTTGCTATTTCCAGCATAACGCAAATTTGCCAAGTTGCTGAGTAGGACCGCCCTCGCTGCAGTCACGGATCAGGAAACAGTCCTCAGTGCCGCCAGGATGAGGACTGTTCTATAGGATACTATCCAGGGCACGACTCGCCCTCACCGGAATAGGACCTCCCTCGCTGTGGTCCTTGATAGGACCGTGTGCACCCGCTGTCGTCACGGATGGAAGAGCTGACTGAGGTGAGAGCCGGAGGTGTGTGTGTTGTGTTCTGGATGGAGCTGACCGGGAGGCCACTCCGTCCGGTCCCCCACTCCCACCCCGCAGGCCTGATTGCGGAACACGCGCTGCGTGTCCTGAGCTACTCATCTCCGCCCCGCCGCCAGCGCCGCGCCGTTGGCGGCTATCTCTCCATCTTCATCCCATAACCGAGAGCACTCGGTGAAACGTCCGAGCGGTGTGGAAGCGTGCGATGCGCGGCCGCCCTCACCACCCACTCGAGCTTCAGCTTCGGACAGCGACATTCCTCACCACTCTCGGCTGAGCTGTGTGGCGAAATTTGACCGGTGTCGGCTCGGTCACGGGATTAGTCAGAACCGGCGGCCGCTCGACCACGCAAAAACGGCGCCCCGGCAAACCCCATGTGGCATTCGTCGGAGCTGCAGTGACGGGAGAAGGGTTCACAGCGCGGCGGGGCGGAGGGGGCGGCGGGACTGAATCGTGTCCCGGGCGGCGCGCGTGAGAGGCCGCGATAACAAACAACACATGGCGGCGGCCGGCGGCGGAGACGGGTCGGCGCGGCGACCTCGCCGTCACATCGGACCACGCTGGGACTACGCCAGACGACTGACACCAGCCGCCTGACCTCGGAGCAGCGGAGACAATCGGCCGGCGATGAAGGGGTCAGACGACGAGGGGGATAGAAATCAACCCAAAACGAGGCATTACACTATAGAAAGAAAGGAATTGGAGAAGAATTTAATCTGATGAGCGATATATAGCTGCAGAGTACGTGCAAACATTTGGAAATGGACCATAAAGTCCATTTCGATTACCGAGTAACATGAGACCACTAATACACAACCCTCGTTATCGTGTACATCGGAGTCAAAGTGTAAACAGCCCATTGCACATGTATACAAGAACCGAGCGATCGTTGCTTTCGATGTTTTACGTTGCACCTCGCATAATAGGCAGCATTAATTCACAGAAACGATGTATCCACGATCGTGGTGCAGGATATGTCTCATGACAAGGTCACAACTGAGCTTTTCAATCAACACTTAACCCACGAATTAATTACACAGAGATACATTTAGCATTCAACTCAGGAGCAAGAAAGTCCGCTGGCGGCATGAACCATGAATAAGGGCTGCATAAAAAGCGTGAGGAGACTCCAAACTAGCCATTGAGCATATGTAGCCTGTAGGTACCGTCTCAGCGCAGTAAACAACGCCCACTGCAGAGCTAACAGTTTCTGCACTGCACTGTTGAGGTCGGCATACGGCGCGCAAACTAAATAAGATGTGATAATACATACAATGGGCAGCACCCAGCAACATAAAACATTGGAATATACACCAATGCAATGTGCATGTGACAAGACGCCAAAGTTAATCTGGCGCCAAAATTGTATCTAAATTGTAAAAATTATTAATGAGCCTTCCGGCCCATTGGCCGACTAGATGCGTATCAAAATGTGTGTAAGGTATACAATCGTATTCACGGCTTTGATCGAAGCGAGGATGAGCGTGTGCATATATTCAAAGAAAATTGACTTACAAAATAGACAATCAAAATATGCGCCTCATGAAACTGATGGATTACTTGGGATAAGTACTGCGCGATGTCCTGTTGATTGACTTCAATGTTAACTTAATTAGACTTTGACGTTGTGATTTTACATACACGATTTTCGTATTTATGATGCCTAAGTTTCATAGCGCGATTTCAGTAAGTGAGAGACGATGTCAAATCATGTACCTATGTAGCCACTCATCCTATTATCACTGCTTGCCATGTTTGTGGTCAGCGGTAACATTCCTGTCGATACGATACCGATTTGCGGCGCCAGACGTGCCTCAGAACGCCACCCCCTTTTCTGGAAACGTGCAAGCTACGTAGGTATACCGACAGCGGTTTCTTGGGAATGAAGCGTCAACAATTTTCACTCAACAGCAACGGCACGCAAAGTGGAGCCAGGTTCTTTATGGAGAGGGACACTGCGATTGACGCCGTTGCTGGAATGTGACCCGTTGGTGCCGAAATATGGACTTCACCCGCCACCCGTCCCACCCCACCGCAGCACCCCGGCTAGGGGCAGGTCAGATGGGAAGCACCACACTGGCACACTCTGCAGTTCGCTGCGAATGGGAATCATCCATTTCCACGAAACGGTGCAGTAATAGATACCTGCCAGTCAGCAGTATGCTGCAGTGAGCTTGAGAATGAACTGCTGTCTTGAAGTGGTGTTTGCTGATAGAGATTAATGGCGACAGGAATCGGCCACAGGGCTGATGGGATTTCAACTGTGAGGTAACGTAGGTACGTACACTAGCACAAGCAGATGTGCAACTAAACTATTCTGACTCATTAGCACAAAATGAACGTCTCAGGTGATTTTCCCAGTTCTCCACGGAGTAGGCAATCAATGTTAGTTATCGCTTTCATATTTTTTTCTTCCACGTCATTTTTTTCTTAAAATAGGTAGGTAATTCAATGGTATCTTTTCATATGTATAGTTAGCCCATGCATAGCCACCAGTGTTGATTGCGGGATAGTCAATAGTCATCAATAGGAATGCATACTCTGAGATCATTTTACGATAATGTTTGTCGTGGCGTTGACGGGAGTGTGACGGTCGGCCGACACAGCGTCACCACACGCCTGTCAATCCGTCACTAACCCCGCAACCGCCGGTCACTGCACGGGAGTCGTGACGCCACGGCACCTGCACGGACATGAGACTCTGCAGACCGACTGCCTTCATACCGTGCCGAACGAGTGGTCAGTTACCAGGCTAAGTAAAATCAATGAGGTAGATTCGCACCCTCGGACCAGAACCCGGGATCGATTCTCGGGCAAGAGGCGATAGGCGTGGCGCTTTGGCTTCCTCGTCGTTTAGAACAACCTAACTGTTCCGATGGCATCTGACAGACAAATGGCGTGGGACTTAAAATCCACAATAACCCAATTTATGTTGCCAGTGTAGAGCGAACTCACGAGTCGCTGAGACATGGCCGCTTAGGACATAGTGCCCGGGTATACGCTGCAGTACGCCCTGCATGCCTGAGGTCAACTGCTTAAACTCAATCTAAATCACCGAGGCTCATTTTCCCAATGGGCAAATACTATTCGTTACACAGTGACAGACCTCCATGGAAAGGGTTCGGGAACACTTCGTGAGTTTTGTTTGGAGGGTATATTTGTTTGGTTAACAAGCCCAGCCGCTCAGCCACCGACCGAGTGCACTCAGCAGCTGTTTTTTGTCACGGAATGTGACCCCTGGTCCCGGTGATGTCGCTGTGGACGGGATTTCCCCAGCTGGCCCCGAACTGGCGACGGCCGGTCGCCGCGGAGGACCGCCGAGGGGGTGGATGGTCAATCTCATGATGTCACCGACAGGCGGTGTGCACGGATTGCGAAACGGACAATACCGGCCTGTAAAGGTCTGTGTGAGCGATACCATCGGTAGTCGGTAATAATGAGCGCCATGTCTTGGGGCTCTGCGATAATATGCCGCAGCCGCAATGAACTAGTACGAACCCTCATAACAAATGCACTCCGCATTCGTTATCGGTTGCAAATTTGCGTGCGTGTTGTGTAATGCTAATTGCACTTTGGTCCTCATAATGGCCAGGGACGTAGCCAAGGGGGGCCATGGGGGCCATGCCCCCCCCCCCTGAAGGCGAAAAATAAAATAAAATTTAATAAAAAATAAAAATAAATAACAGCAGTCCCAAAAATATGTAGTGGGCCAAATATGAGAAGTTTTCCTTTTTTGGAGAGGGTACGGGGACCCGCAGTTGCTACTGTACAGCGACCCTGAGTAAATTGTCCCAGCACCCTCACAGGGAACAACGGTAAGCTGTCAGAGGGCACGCACAGAAAACCTCAGCTGCTCTTGTGCAGGGACCGGCAGTCGATATCAATGTTATCGGTTGTTACTGGAAAGGACAGACGGCTAGAGTTGGGGTTCGTGTACAATAGCAACTGCGGGTCCCCGTACCTACGACACTAGGCCGCGACGTGGCCCCTCTCTAAGCAAAATCCTGGCTACATATGCCTGATAATGGCATAAGATGTGGTTTGGGTATGACGTGAAATTGCAAAAGTTGAAGTAACTTAACAAGACTCACGTAGAGAACATCGCCTATTCAGCCATAACGACGCCGGATAGGTTGGTATTACTTACCTTCAACGCTCATCTTCGGAAAAAAACAAAACATCCATTATTCTAATCGACAGAATGCATATACAGGTTTGCTGATAACCGTTGACAAAATACAAATATTTGAGCATGTCGCCTTTCTAAATATCGGTCGCTGGCCGGTGTAACTTTTTCAAACATTATCTACCCATGGGTAGGAACCTAACAACCCACGCCAAATGATAACTTTCACACAATTATTGTGCGATTACCTATTACATGATGAAAACATGTTTATATGCAAATGTTGGAAAAGAGAATAAGGAGTTCATTTTCAGCTATGAAACCGCCCATGTTATTTGAAACCGGCAAGGCTTGAAACATAGGTACATGCGTGGTAAAGGTGCTCATTCATTTTCGGATATCTTGACCCTCCGAACCCGAAATTTGCCACTTTTTTAATACTTAAACACGAACAATGCAGTTAATGGCTAGAGCAATGGCAATTCGCAAGGCGTTTGCTTCTATAAAACCATCGGCCTTGTGGTCCTCGGGTCATGAAGGAAACCGAATCGGCCACCAAGATATCACCAGTAGGTATGCTCCAGAAACCAGTAGATAGCCACCAGTAGCTATCTACACTGAAAACAATTTCACCCGAAGCTGGCGAATTAAGCGTTGCTCTGCGGGTGGTATATGTGTATTAACTCGCCATGTCCAGATCCTAGCTAGAGGGTAAGCAGACTTGCCTGCCTTATTACTCGTAAATATGCACTGTACCCACAGTCTGCAGTAAGGTAGCTACCCAGCACCGGATATTGTCCCCGCGGGTGTCGAGTCATTGGCACAGCCCTCACTGAAAGAGTTGGAACTACTCGAGGTATCGTAAACGCGTATCCGTGGATGGCGAACCTTTACATAACCTGCCCTGAAGGAGTTGGATCTACTGTAACAACTAGATGGCGTTGTCTCATACAGTTTTGAATTACAACAATTTTTTAACTTTTTTTTGAACCAATGATATGTTGGCACATTGTTTGGCGGTTTTCAAGTGGGGGCGAAAGTACAATTGTTAAGGTGCATCTTTAAAACCTCCGCAATATTCATCACGGGACGATTGGCAACGCTTTTTCTTCCGAAACTACCAAGTGAGACCATTTTGATTTTTATATAGGTCACGAAAGCAGCGGCGATACATGTTCTTGATATCGGGCGGTCTGCATGACTGCCGGCGACTGAGTCATGTCGAAATTTTTATGGGAATTCGATTTGACCTTTCCCACCGATGTTTTCTAGGTGTGAGATTGCTATAATATAGATACTTTCCCGCAAATATGGTCAAGCGTGGGAGTTTTTTTGGCCCTCGTGACTTGGTCGGCGAAGGGTAGGCGTGGAGGGTAACCCCATCTCCTATGGGTTTGTGGGGCGCTGCTGCCAGGTAGGCGTCGATGAATATCTTTCGATGGAGGGGTCGCGAGCCACTGGTGCGCGAATAGTCGTGGAGGGTTACTACTCTCCAGAGTGAATTGCGAAAGTGTTAGGTCCTATGAATTGACTCCTGGGAGGGTGGTTAAAAATGGTTGCGGATAGGGGTACCCGCGAGGCACCGGTTTACTCGCCAGTTTTGGGTGAAATTGTTTTCAGTGTAGTTAAAAGTTAAAATCAATATGGTAGTAAAAAGTAGTGCGCTTTCTTTGCATCTCACACTTATCTCGAGTTAAGCATTGCATTCAGCAACAACAACTCCTCATAGGGATATGTAGACTTGCTATTACCCACTCACATCCGTCTGTCCCGATTAGCTGCTTGAGGATGCTACTTATAGATCCCCTCAGTGCTCACTGCTCAACTCACCTGAGCCGTGTCAGTCTCCCAGTCGCACTTGCTCCGCTCCGGTCCGTGTCCTCTCCCCAGCACGTGTGGAGCGCTACTGACTCCTCCTTGGACTCCTCTGGACGTCCCCGCCCGCCGCCGCCGCCGCCGCCTGCCACCGCGCCGCCCGCCGCGTCGGACAGCCCCCTCCCCCTCCCCTCCCTCTCCCCTGAACATACAGGCACACAGTGGTCGCGCCGCGTCACCGGCTCGCGGTGTCACTACTCGATACCTCAGAACCAAAACTGTGAGCTCACACGACCGTCCACGTGGCAAGGATATTGTAAGAACATTGTAAGGACAAGGACAATATAACATTGTCGGCCCGCTCTGCAAGGATATCATGTTCACACTGGCTAGTGTGACTGCTGATCCCCTCTGCCGAGTTATCTCGAGAGGACTACTATCCTCACCACTCCACTTACACTCCCCTCTCGCCTTGCGCCGCGTCCAGTGCCTCAATAAATACGCCTTATCGTCTATGCTGCTAAGGCGTACCTTTGGAGCTGAATGGGGTGCTGGGAATGCTCAGATGAATCGGCAGACATACCGGAGGCGCACATGGTCTCAATGTCGACTGAGTAATGACAATCTTCCTGTTCGATATCAAATACACATAGCCCAGCTGCCGGACGCTCCAATAGGTGCATGGCTGAGGTGATAGCTACGAGGCGGGATGGCTAATTTCGTCTTCATCCGGGTCCGGATATAAAGATCGTGCCTTTTACCCATGTGTTATTCCAATATCAATGCACGTAGGGATGTTTGCCTGATGCTCTGGAAACGAAACTTTGGCAAGAAGCACAAGGAAAAGTTACGAGAAGATTATTTTAGTAGCGCCGTCGGCCTATCTCGGACTGCAACATAGCGACCACACCCACATGCAAAGATGCATGTAAACAGTAAATTATGTGATGTTATCTCGACAGAAGGTCGAATAGCTAGTAAATCTGAAAGAGACCCATGCCTTTCCAGTCCCACAGATACAACTCATTTCTCATTAAACAAAACAAAAACAAAAACCAGTCCCGTCATACATCCCATCATATACAGTCCCGTCGTGTAGATTACCTGTCGTTTCCCTCCTTTGACCTTTCCAAAGCTCTCCGTTTCCTGGAGCCCACCGACCCTCCTCCTCCGCAGACTGCACGGTCGCTGCTGCCTGTCGCCTGACGGGCCCTCATTAGCACCGCGTGAGGCCGCCGCACTGTGAGCCCCCGCCCCCCTCCCACCCCTTCCAGAGCGAGTGGCGGTGCACCTGTGATAAACGCACCCGGGCCAGCGACTGATGAGCCGTCGCGGGCGACGCGATAACAAACCGCGCCCAGTCGGCGGCAGAGAGACGCCCTCCAGGCCCGCCCCGCCGCCTAGCTCGGCAGGGCGGGCTCAGAGGACTTTTTACCGGATATAGGTGACAAAACAGACAGGTGGTCAATCCGCTGCACCTTGGCAGACGAGCTGGAGCCGCTGCTGAGCTAGGAGCCTAATGTCATCATTTTTTATTCCTAAATAACGATTTAAAATGCATGGTTATATTTTAACATCTTATTCTAAAATGTTTTAGGGACGGTAAAAATAACGCATGTTAAGCGCAAAAAATCATTTATGGATTAGTTATACCTAACAATGTCATGACTTTTGTATTGTAAAAACAATTACCGAAGTGAAGTACCTATAGCTATGTAACTGTGAAGTAACTATGAAGTCACCACTTATTGCCCAATTTGCACTTCGCACTTCGCAGTGATTAAATCATTTACAAGAATGCACTCGTCTGGGTCGAATAAACAGACTGTGTCACCGGGTTCTGTTCAGCTGGCTCGGAGAGTCGACGTCACTCTGGCCCTCCCCTCTACCCCTCTCCCGCCCCTCCCGCGCGGAACTGTCCAGTAGCGATGGCTCCGCCTCCGCGCGAGGGGCTGCGGAAGGGCGCCGGGGAGGGGGGAGGTCTCATTGCTGCCCGACTCAGCACATTCCATGCCTTGCAGTCTGCTGGCTGTTCGAGCCGCCGCCGCCTCGGCAGTGACGATACTGAACTGTGACGCAATCAGCATTGTCATCGAGCACTACACCTATTACGAACATAGCTCGTGGTCATGTGTATGGGGGCGTCTGCGTATATTCAATTATGCACGGCTGCGGCATGTATGTATATCGTATTTTTATACATGAGCTGCTTCAGTGGCTGGCGGATCCAGGGGGCGGGCATTTGGGACATTTGTCGCTCCCGCAGAGCCTATAATTAGTTCGCCATGTTCCTGGCATATAAAAACAGTTAAGAATTCTTATCAGAAAAAAGTTGCTAATAAGTTGAACAAGAACGCATAAGTGGACGAGAAACGTTTTGGAGGGATATGCGCCCGCAGAATTCCCATCCGTCCATCTAAATACGCCAAAAACAGTCAGTTCTTCACAAAGCTAAAGCGACTTTGTGGATTATATTCCAATTGATTTGGCACTTGATTCTTGTGTATCTCGCTGGTAAGCTATGTTCTAAAATACTTACAAATGTTGGCTGTGCTGGGACGGATCAGTTCTCATATCCAGACGGAAACGCAGCCTTTCCGCCGAGCTATTGTCAGTTGGAAACGGTCACCAAGCGACGACCAAGCCCTAACAGTTTAAAAACCCTGAACAGTTTGCAGTTGATACGGTTTTGCGATAAGGTCACTTTCAAATTAGGCCTCATTTAGAGAATTTAAGTCATCTGTTCATCAAATAGCATCCATTTTGATATTTGATGTCTGTGAAAGCCATAAGCAAGATTATGTACAAGATTATGTACATGCGGAGCAAATGCGAGGGCGAGGCGGATGCTTCCTCTTTCACCATAGCACATAAGAAAAGTACAACCAAGTACTCAGATACTCAGGTAAATACTCGAGTTTATTCAAGGCCTTTCCACAAGAGGCTCTTAGAGCCCAGTCAGTACAGAATACAGATGCAATGAGACACTTAACCCTATTAGTGGCAGGCTCCTGGCTACCCCTATTAGTGGCAGGGGGCTGTTTACGACCCCACCCCTGATATCTCGAGATCTAACGGGCCGATTTTCAAAATTCAAACGGCATTCGATTTCGCTCAACGTGATCTACATTTCTAAAAAATAAAAATAAAAAATGTCAATAGGGGGGTAGAGGGGGGTAAAAACGGGCAAATTGCAGATACATTTTAGACTGTTTATCACGGCCAGGTTTCTGAACCAATCTTAACGCAACTTTTGCCGATCGGTAGAGAATGAACCAGGAATTTACATGGATCCTAAAAATATGCATTTTCAAAAATCATAGGCGGATACATATCATTGAGATTGGGGGTACACAAAAAGTATAGTAAATAAGGTTTTTGTTGGTACTGTTTCTAAAAAGGGTGGTAATGGTCTTGTTATGTTACAATTTTCTTATGAGAGAACGACTACAATTGTATTGGTCATGCATAGGCGGTGTCAGGGCACCTATGTTGGGAGGTAAAACATAACCCCCTTTTTGGACGCCTGGATCCGCCTATTATAGCAAAAACGTGTCAAAAGAGGATGCACAATAACTTTGAATATGTTATCACATGATACCTTTCATTCACTGTTCGTAAAACTGGTGCATACAGTTATAATACATCAGCATCGTGATCTTCGCCCAAATGACTCGCTTCACGAATAGGACCCCCCAATTCCCAGTGCTCTAGAGCCGCCCTTGGTAAAGTTATGATTTTGAAATTTTCAGGGAATGTGCCCAATTTAGTTTAAGGAAAAGTCAGAAAATGTCAGCATCGTAGCTTCAGAGGTTTCGGAGATATTCCCGAAAAACCTGAGGGGTGGATGAAAACAACCCCCCTGCCACTAATAGGGTTAAAGTGAGTCGGGGCGCCGAAACAACGTGGAGAGTGCGCTGTCCGCGAGCGAACGTTCAGCGCGTCACGACGAGCGATCATCTCCCGAAGGTCCGGCCAGCCGAGCGCGGCGAGAACGGGGCTGATGTGGTCGCATCGGCGGAGACCCGTGCTAGCCGAGCTGCGAAATGGAGGACTTTTTGCAGCCCGGCGAGACGGGAGTTGGTGGCTCCACCGGCCACCCCACATTGACGAACAGTGCTGGAGATAAGGAAAGATGTGGGCAAGAACGAGGACCTTGTCCATAAGGCTGCGCCACAAGCAAAACGACGTCGGCTCTGGCCGTTTCGAGCCGCTCATGCTGTGATTTTCCGTAAAACCATAGATAAACTCGCTCGCTGCGCTAGCTCGCTCGTTAGCAATAATAATGACAGTCACACTGCTACAGTAAAATGTATAACCTAAAGGTGATCCTGAATGTCTAACATGATCTTGGTCCTGAAGTCTATGAGCGTCACCCGACTATAAAATCCATTGGGTCCGACGAGATTTCAGTGAGCGTGTCCGGCCTCCAGATCAGCCCGTGGTTGTAAATGGTCCCTGGACCGATAGTTTATCGCCAGAGCCACAGTCCAACATATCGCCAGGCTCTCTTAGCTCTACAAAGTATCCGGTAATAAATACTGAAGCTAAGCCCGTATAATGTGGGCCCAGTTCCCCCTCGGTCAAAGGGAATGCCATTGGTCAGACCAGGTCGTTGGATATGCACGACGCTCGTCCTGAGGCGAAGGTTTCCTCTGAAAAGGCTCGACGGATTCCTCACGGTGTCGGAACGTTTTAGGCCGCGGGGAGCGCTTCGCGTGCACTGCAGAGCCGGCCTCCCTGCACGGACCGCGGGGTGGCGGGCCGGGAGCAGACACTTCCGGCGTCTCGTCCCGACCTCTGCTGGAAGTGGCGAGCGGCTCCGTCAGCGCCTCAGTTACGCGTTAAGTGAAACTGCCGAGGTCGCCCCAAATGCAGCGTAATGCACTGTTGGCGCCGCCTCCAATGAGCTTTAGTGCGGTATGCTAGCTGACGTGGACGCCGCTGCAGCCATGGAGGAGGACGGGGATGGAAGGACTGTCCGTCTTCAGATGAGGTCGTGCGTGGGTGGGGGAGGGGGAGGGGTGGTAGTCGGATGGGCTGGTGCTTCAGCACTTCATAGGCGGGAATGATTTACGCTAAAAGCAAGAGACGGATAGTCAATATAAATCACGACTGCAGTCAATGACCGCGAAGGGTGGGAAGCTGCATCCCACTGGCAGGCGCTGCGAAGGGGTATAGGCATACATTATGCAGTATGTACCATTGCAGGTAGCATTGTACTCAACTCATCATTTAAGTATGAGATAATGCTTTATTGTATTCGCCAAAATATACTTTTCCGTCGTCATGCTCACACTTTCATAAATTGCAAAGCACGATTTTTTTTGATGTCATTAAGTTACCTCTATTCCCTATCAATGCTTGCTTATTAGCATTTATTGGCTCGGATTACTGTTGTTAATTAAAATAAAAGGCCTTCCCACATCAATGCTTCTCCTGTAGCCCATAAAGCACCCATATTTTTGCCAGAACTGACAACATCCACTTTCCTCAATGTTCAACATTTCATTAGATCAAATGCACGTGAAACGAATGTTTACATACGAGTACAAAACAAGACAGGCGCATGATCAGTCTCAAATCTGTCTCCCGTGCCATTGCATCATCCATCTATGTGCGGAGCACTGATCAGTGATCACTCACCAAACAGAAGACAAAGCGTCAACCTACCCCGCCCGCTCCAAAGTGGGTGTCAGCAGCAGGGGCCTATTTTACACGGCGTCTGCCAGTTGGCCTTGTACCGGCGACTGGCGGCTCAGGTGCGGCTGACAGAGCCCCTCGCCCACCCTCGCCGCGCCTGTCTGCAGTTTACCTAGCCCGCTGTGCGTGGAAACGAGAGGCAGATTCGCACAGCGAGAGAAACCAGAGCGCGGCTCGGCGGGCCCGTAAATAAACGCCACAGTCGCCCGCTCGCAAAACTGTTTACCGGCCGCCAGGTCGGTCGGTCGGCCGCGACTCAGGGAGGCGGGAAGGTGGCTGACAGCAGCGGGCCGGCACGGGACACTGTGACTGCTATTTACTGCCAATGGTAGCACACAACCTCTGCGGGAAGTGGACGGTATTTCCAGTAGAGAAAGCCGGCGTGAAACACCGCATCGCTAGTCTGAGGCAAAATACGTTATCTAATTTCGAAAAGTCGGCCATGACCAACAGTATAATTTATGGGTCATATCCTAATAAGAACTTATTTCACTGGATGGAGATGGACTTGAATCGGATAAGAGGCTGCGATGTGCTGGCAGCGTATAGCTATCGGTACTGCATGCTAGTTAGGACCTGTCTACATGGCAGGCACCGGGCCAATGAAATCAGTGGCATCCCGGTAGTTTCCGAGTCGGGCCAATGTCTCAGGAAAGTACCTGCTACGAGCAGGGGAACACCTGAAAGGGGTCGTCGGTGCCTTCCTCATTCCTGTCGCCCCTTCCAGGGATAAACACTGATGCTCCTCTGGGACACCCACGAAACCAGACAGGCACGTGGGTCGGCGGTTCGGTCGGCCGCGGGATGCCCCGTATGTACACACGCCCCGCGGAGTGGCGAGACGGCGTGCGGTGTCGTCGTCCCCGGCGCTGCCCCGAGACGCGGCGGGCTTGGACCATCATGGGGATTGTGCAAGAGGTGATGAAGTAGGTATAAATAACTACCGTCTGCACAAATTGCACCAAGTGACTCATCATTTGAAATAAGGTAGACCGGGACAAGTCGCCCCGCCGAGGTAAAACGCCTCACCGATGTTTCTCGGTACTGGCATGGTTTTGAGGAAACCATTCTTTCAACGTATACCTAATATAGGTATGGTCATTATATGAGCAGACTTGAAAGCAATAATGATACTTCTTTATAAAATATCCCTCGCCGGACCTATTGGTTTTCTACATACGCGCCGGCCGAGGGGGGGGGGGGGCGGGTACGACCCCCCTCGCCGTTTCGCCCCTGGTGAAGCTAGCGCGTCGCGGAAAAAACGAGCGTGTGCGCCGTTACGAGACGCAGTGATTGGTACCCGATTTTAAGGTCCTAGGTCAACCGGTGACCTCTGAGGTCAGGTCAAGTGCCCCAAGGTACGGTTCAGTTTTTGGTGAATAACGTTGCAAAATACGGCCGCAGAGCCGCGATTTTGGCAGCATCGTGTTTGCCTCGCTCAGGCGCGTCGAATGATATACTTTTTGTTCGGGTCAAGTCAACTTAGGGTGTTGACCTCAGGTCAAGGTCAGGTCAGCACCCCAGGTCACGAAGTTGATCAAAAGAGGTCCTATCGCATATCATTCGATTCGGCAGGTCTTCCTGAGTCCATTGGTGGCTTTCCCGACTCGCTAGCTCAATTTGATCAAGAGTTATTGACGAAACACTAATAATATGACCTTGATGACGTCATAAATGACGTCACACAAGGTCAACATTGCAAAAGTGACTCATCCAGCCATGCAAGGAGTGCATCAAATCACGATTCTGTGTGCTTGAGATAGTTGGAGATCGTTCCCGGCGCCAGAATAGCAGTTTTCATTTTTCCCCGTTGACTTAGGTAATATGGTGAGGTCACGAAAATGACCTGACCTCATATGACCTTTAGGAAAAATCCGAGATATACAAGTTGTGAGACTCATAATGGATACTAGATCCTGAAAGTTTCATTTCCCTGTGACATCTCCTCTGGCAGTGAGGGCGTTGCGAAGTTGCGACATCTGAAGACCGTGCAGAGGTTCAGTTATGACTTCATAGGTCAGTGACCTGGTCCTGACCTGACCCGAAAATTCCGTTGGTTTCAAAAGATCCAGCTTGAATCAAAGGTCATGTAGTAGATTGCCCCACCCCTGGCTGCGCCAGTGGCTCATGTGCCGCTGTACCTGGCGCCGCCCCTGACTCGGCCCGCGGCGCACGGCCTGAGCCGAGGCCGCGGTTCAATAAACCAGTACAGAACGGACCGCCGTGGTGTAACATTGGCGACGAGGACGCGCGGTTCGCGTGGAACTAGCCAAGGATGGCTGGTGTGGGGAGAATGGCGGAGTTCGACCCACAGGCCGAAAGTTTCGGGACCTATTCACGGCGCATGGAACAATTTTTCATCGCTAATGGTGTAAAGGAAGAGGAAGAAGTGCGTCGACGAGCAATCTTCTTGAGTGTGGTGGGCAGTGACGTGTTTAGCCTACTCGAGGACCTGATCGCGCCGGCCACGGTGAGCTCACTTAGCTACAAGGAGATCATCAAACTCCTGCTGGGACATTTTGAGCCGGCATCCTCAGCAATCGTGGCACGGTTCAGCTTTAATCGCGCCGTGAGAGAAGACGGAGAGTCTGTCTCGGCATTTGTGGCTCGTTTGCGTCGGTTGGCCAAGCCCTGTCATTTTCTGAGTGAAACACTGGAGGAAATGCTGAGGGACAGGTTCGTGTGCGGCCTTCAAAATGCACATATTCAAGCCAAGCTGCTGAA
This sequence comes from Amphibalanus amphitrite, assembly GCF_019059575.1. Taxonomy (NCBI): domain Eukaryota; kingdom Metazoa; phylum Arthropoda; class Thecostraca; order Balanomorpha; family Balanidae; genus Amphibalanus; species Amphibalanus amphitrite. The sequence continues at coordinate 740,829 of NW_024881740.1, read as the reverse complement.
GGAGCAACATCTCTCTCTGGCGTCGGCTATTGACATCGCCCAACTCAGCGAGGCGGCGGACGCAGACGCTTCGCTGTTGAGCGGAGCGGTCGCGGCGGATGACGTCATCCACGCGGTCAGCTGGCACGGTGCCAGGAGGGGCGGCGCTGGAGGTCGAGGCGGCGGCCGCGGCCGCGGTCGCGGTGGCTGGATCAGCAGCGGCCAGCAGCGGAATCTGCAGCAGCCCAGTCCCAGGACGGGTGGCGAGGCTGCAATCTTCACTGGATCTTCACCAGGACGGGTACGAGGCGGTGGCGACAGCGGACGGCGTCGGGGTGTCGCGCTCCGCCAGCCGCAGTGCCCGTACTGTCTGCGACAGCAGCACGCGGAGACGGAGGACTGTCCGGCGCGGCGGCTGCGCTGCTATCGGTGCCACGCTGTGGGGCACGTGCGAGCCGCCTGTCGTGCCGGCTGGTCTCCGCGGGTGTATCATCTCGACGACGATGGTCTGGAGGCATTCCGAGACGGCGGCGGGCCCGGACCGTGGACTGAGAACCACGGCTCCGGGGTGATGGACACGCGCCAGTCGTCGGGAGCGGCCGCTGCCGGGGAGTGCCGCGCAGCTGCAGAGGAATCGGGTCCTGCTTACTTGGAAGGTACGGTCTCAGGTGACGTGTCTGGTGGTGAGCCTGGGGAAGTAAGGCAGGGGCCGGACGATGATGTGTATTTTCTGTTCAAATCTCGTGAGATTGGTGGGACCGAGCGGAAACCACCATTGTGTGTTGATGTGTTTGTGGATGGGAAACCGGTACGAATGGAGGTAGACACTGGGGCAGCGCTATCGGTTTGTTCAGAGCAGGGGTACCGAAAGATTTGGCCTAAAGGGGGACCGGTGATTCAGCCATGTACCAAAGTGCTGAAAACGTACAGTGGCGAGATATTGCCGAGCGTGGGACAGGTGCAGGTACAGGTCAGATATGAGGGTCAGGCTGCTGATTTGTCTCTGATTATCCTGGAAGGTTCAGGTCCGTTTTTGTTGGGAAGGGACTGGCTGGCCAAGCTCCGACTAGACTGGCCAGCTATTTGTCGGCTGTCTACCGAAGCGTCGATTGAGGGTCTCGTGGCTGAGTTTGATGATGTTTTCAGCCCACAACTAGGACGCTACGCGGGCGATCCGGTGAGCATCGAGGTGGATGCCGGAGTTCAGCCGCGCTTTTTCAAGGCTCGCCCGGTGCCCCTGGCGTACCGGGAGCAGGTGGAGCACCAGTTGCAGGCCGAGATCGATCGGGGCTTGTGGGAGCCCGTGAAATCGAGTAAGTGGGCGGCACCGCTAGTGCTAGTGCCGAAATCTGACGGGTCAGTGAGGATTTGTGGGGACTACCGTCTGACCATTAATAAAGCGGCTCCGGTGGAGCAGTATCCTTTACCGCGTTTTGAAGAGCTCTCAGCAAAGCTCCAGGGGAGTACGGTGTACTCAAAGGTTGATCTCAAATCGGCCTATAATCAGCTCCCTCTAGACGAAAAATCGCGAGAATATCTTACCGTCAACACTCTAAAAGGCTTACTGAAGCCCACGAGACTTGGGTTTGGTTATTCATCCGCACCAGCACTTTTCCAAAGAACGATGGAGGTGCTCTTAGCGGGTATCCCAGGGACATGCGTCTTTCTGGATGATGTCGTAGTCTCGGGTAAGACGCTGCAGGAGCATAATGTCGCACTGCGAGCGGTGTTGACGCGTATCCGTGAGGCCGGACTGCGGCTTAACAAGGACAAGTGCGTTTTCGGAGCTCACAGGGTGGTGTACCTGGGTCATCAGATCAGTGGTGAGGGTGTCGAGCCGACAGATGACAAAGTGGAGGCGATCACAGCGGCCCCGGAGCCGGAAAATGTGTCCCAGCTGCGCTGCTGGCTGGGACTGGTTAACTTCTATGGGAAGTTTCTGCGTGGTCTGGCCACTACGCTGTCACCACTGTACGCTCTTTTGCGAAAGGATGCTGTTTGGAGATGGGCGGACGCGGAAAAGGAGGCATTTCAGGATGCCAAGCGCCTGTTACGGAACCCTCCCGTTCTGGCACACTTTGATCCTCAGTTACCGATCACGCTGGCATGTGACGCCAGTCCGGTGGGGATCGGTTGTGTCCTCAGTCAAAAGACGCCGTCCGGCGAGCGCCCAGTAGCGTATTATTCGCGCACGCTCAATGAGACGGAGCGGCGTTACTCGCAAACTGACAGAGAGGGCTTAGCGGTGGTGGCAGGGGTCAAACATTTTCACTTTTATTTAGCTGGAAAGACGTTCGTTATCCAAACGGATCATAAGCCCCTGCTGGGTTTAATTGGCGAGATGAAACCCCTCCCGCTTATGGCTTCGCCGAGAGTGATCCGTTGGGCGATTATGTTAGGGTCATATGACTATCATCTGGAGTATATACCGGGCGCGAGACAGGTTCATTGTGACGCTCTGAGCCGTTTGCCGGTGCCGGGGGACGTGACGTCCGTGAGTCCCGTGCCGGCGGAGACCATTCACTTGCTGGAATTTCTGGATGATTCGCCGGTTTCTGTGGCTCAGATCCGCAGTTGGACAGAGCGAGACCCAGTGCTCTCGGCGGTTTTACACTTTGTTAGAGATGGGTGGCCACAGCAGTCGGCGCCGCTGGGCCCCGAGTTCCAGCCGTTCAAAAGTCGGGCGGCAGAGCTCAGTGTGCAGGATGGGTGCATCTTGTGGGGCTCCCGAGTCATCGTTCCGACTCAGGGGAGGAAACGGGTACTAGCCATGTTACATGAGGGGCATCACGGTGAGTCACGCACAAAAGCTTTTGCGCGCATGTACAGTGGGTCTATTTAAGATCTCCAGAGCCACCACGTGGCGCTACGGTCGGGGTAGGGCGAGTCCAAATCCCGAGGGAAGTGAGGTCACCGGTCATTGTGGGGGAAGGAGGGAGGGGGAGTGACGCGGTATCACGGCGCATGGGGCGTGCGTAGCGCCGGGAGTGGGCCGCCCAGGGCCGCCCGCCACTGCGCCGAGGCTGAGGGGAGGGGATGATGGTTGCGGCTGCGTTCACTCCGGTATGGTGGTATCCTGTTCATGTGGAACCGGCAAGAACGCGACTGAAGGGAATCATTATCTCAAACAAACGGGCAAGCCAGAGGCAGCGTCAGTTCCAGCCAAAATGTTGAACAATGATAATTGAAATCATAGGCGGCGGAACGGGGAGGGCACCGGGGCACCGTGCCCCCCTTTGATTTTGGCATTTTAACCCTCGCCGGCCGAGGGGGGGGGGGGAGGGTGCCGCCCCCCCCCATAGGGTTTTTTCGCGATAGCTCCGAACACGCTGGCGATAGAGCTGAAACTTGGCATACCTGACCTTTGATCCAAGCCGCATCTTTTGACACCAACCGCATTTTTGGGTCAGGTCAGGTCACTGACCTATGACGTCATAAGTGAACCTCTGCACGGTCTTCAGATGTCGCAACTTCGCAACGCCCTCACTGCCAGAGGAGATGTCACAGGGAAATGAAACTTGCAGGATCTAGTACCTATCCATTATGAGTCTCACAACTTGTATATCTCGGATTTTTCCTAAAGGTCATATGAGGTCAGGTCATTTTTGTGACCTCACCATTATAAGTCTATGGGGAAAAAATGAAAACTGCTATTCTGGCGCCGGGAACGATCTCCAACTATCTCAAGCACACAGAATCGTGATTTGATGCACTCCTTGCAAGGTTAGATGCGTCACTTTTGCAATGTTGACCTTCCGTGACGTCATTTATGATGTCATCAAGGTCATTTTAATTTTTCGTCAATAACTCCCGATCAAATTGAGCTAGCGAGTCGAGAAAGCCACCAATGGACTCAGGAAGACCTGCCAAATCGAATGATATGCGACATGACCTCTTTCGACCAACTTCGTGACCTGGGGGTGCTGACCTGACCTTGACCTGAGGTCAACACCCCAAGTTGACCTGACCCGAACAAAAAGTATATCATTCGACGCGCCTGAGCGAGGAGAACACGATGCTGCCAAAATCGCGGCTCTGCGGCCGTTTTTTTTTTGCGAAGTTATTCACCAAAAACTGAACCGTACCCTGGGGCACTTGACCTGACCTCAGAGGTCACCGGTTGACCTAAGACCTTAAAATCGGGTACCAATCTCTGCGTCTCGTAACGGCGCACACGCTCGTTTTTTTTTCCGCGACGCGCTAGCTCCACCAGGGGCGAAACGGCGAGGGGGGGTCGTACCCGCCCCGCCCCCCTCGGCCGGCGCGTATGTAGAAAACCAATAGGTCCGGCGAGGGTTAACATTAGCCCTATGGGCGTTGCATGGAAAGAATGGGACCAAAAGTTGGCAGTGCCCCCCCCCCCCTAATCGAAGGTGTTCTGCCGCTACTGATTGAAATCTAGGACGTATTCATAGCATGCAACTTTTCAGTCGATAGTTGCATGATGCTTTTCATGATGCATGATGAGGCTTTTCTAAACTGTTATTTGAGTTAGATATTTTTAATTTGGCACGTTCAGTTTTGGTGGGTTTTATCGGGTCGAAAAGAATCAGAAAAGAAAAAAGAGTTGAAATGGCTTCAGACAAATGACCAAAAATATTTTCCTAAAAAAATGAAACTTAGCTAAACGTTTATAAGCGATGATATTTTGACTTTTGGGGAGGATATTAGGGAAAGATATTGGGGAAAGATGTCATCGTGCTTAGCTGTGTTGCAGTAGAAGGAAAGGTTTTGGTGGTGTCTAGATAAAACCAGACCCGGGAGTGGGGCTCGAACTCACGACATCGCGTTCAGCTCACAGGTTACCCAACCTCAACGTTACGAGCACCTATCGCCCTGCGCAGCTTGCTCAGTGTTTCGGCTAAAGTTCGGCCAAAGTGTCTGACGTCTGTCAATGTCACGAGGCGAAACCCCAAGGTAAATGTCCGTCCCGGTAGCTCGGTCGGTAGAGCGTTGGACTCCATGTGCCATGTGGTGAAGGCGCACGTCCCGGTTGCAAAAGTCCGGGTTCGAAACGCGACGTGTGCTTGACGTTTTTTAGTCTCCTGACGGGTATGGTTGTGGTTGGTGGCAGGCCGCTGCCAGGCGAAGTCAGTGAGGGGACCGGCCGTGCGCGGCTATGTGCGCAATGCGCACGTCAAAATTTGGACTCTAAACCATAGACCATTTTGCTATAGACTAAACCTCAAAACCATAGTCTGCAATAGACCAGGAATTGCTTGATCGGAGGGTAGATGGCAGGGTCAACGCTTAACCCTCGCCCATGTAGGGGGGGGTTGGTGCAACCCCCCCCCCTGAGGTTTTTCGGAAATAGTGGAAAAACGGCGGCGCGCAGCGCCGCCAAATTTTGTGTACCTTATGGGGCAAACCTTGCGCATCTTGTGATAAAAAAAAATTTGACCGGGTCATGTCAGGTCACGGAGTTATGACGTCACAAAGGGAACAGCCTCCGGCCGGATTTTCACAAACTGAGTGCCAACGCCCGAGGTTTCCTGCCGGTGGTACGGTCATCGGTTGATGGATCGTGATGAAACTTCCCATGCATGTTGGGGCAAGTATTGGCTATCATATGGTATAAGAAACTTGACCGGGTCAGGTCAGGTCACGGAGCTATGACGTCACAAGAGGAACAGCGTCCGGTACTATTTTTGAAAAGCGCCCGAACCACTATTTTGCTAATTCTTGTCACCTCCATGGGAATATGCAGCAATATTAGCTTCTATAGGGAGCAAATGGACCTCCGAAATCCAAAAATACAATCAGATTTCAAAAATTTAAATTTTGATTTTTCGAATTTCTGCCGCCGACTGTGACCTTGCCGACTTCCGGCGCTCCCAACGCGCCATTTTTAGAGCTAGGGAAACGAAATACATACCAAACGATAGAGAATTGATCAAGGAACACGATAGTGAAGGTTTCAAGTCGATATCTGCCACCGTTTTGCCGCAATCGCCGCGGAAAGTTGAAAAAAGTCTATTTTTCCGAAAATTTGACCTTTGACCGGTCAAAAGTAGGTCAAATTTTGACCTAGGACCAAAAAATATACCACCAATCGCGAGATCTCGTTGAGAGCAATCCGTTGGTTTTTTCCGCTAAGCTCTACGACGCTCCGTTTTCAAACGCCAAGGGGGGGGGGTCGCACCAACCCCCCCCCTGCATGGGCGAAGGTGGCAGATCGCCGTTTACGGGCGAGGGTTAACCCGCGACCGCCTGGGGGGAGGGGGGGGGGGGGTCGGATCCGACCCCCCCTCCGTTTTTCTTGAATAACTCATGAACCGCTTACGCTATCAACTTGAAACTTGGCATACCTTCTCCCCCATCAATTTGACGTCTCCTGTGTAATTTGCAAGAAAATTTTTCCAATTTTTTTTTTAGATATATCGATTTTAGTGATGTAACTACATGGCGTTTTCAGTCAAAAAGTGGTAAATGTTTAAAAAATCACCAAAAATCAAGGTTTAAAGCAAACTGCAAATTAAGGACATGAATAGACACAGCTCAACGAGTTCTTTAAAATGGCTATCTCGGATTTTCCATAAAATGCTTTTTTTACCCCTAAAAATTCAAAAAACTATATTTTTGGAAAACAGCTAATAAAATCCAAAATTTTGAGAATTTCCAAAAAACCGGAATATATGTTATAGAGCTTTATTAGAACATTAGATGTCCCAAATTTCAACTTTCTATCTTGATTTTTGACCCCCAAATTGTAAAAAAATAGCTCCAACATGCATAGGGCATGGTGACGTCATAAGCATTTTCGTGAATTAGAGGCACTTCTGAACATTGCATGTGAAAACAAATGGCACCACTAGATTCCTGGGACAAAGCTCGTCTAGAAAAGTGCATTTTTATGTCAAAAACAAAAAGTTGAAAAATTGACCTTTTTTCTTAGCCCTCGTTTAGTTATGTATGGTATAAACGATTTTTTATGCTTTCAATGCACATTTTCACTAGCACAGTGACTTGGGGTCACATATAACCATTACCATCGGATTCGGCGTGAAAAATAAGTCATAAAACATGTGTCGCACGCGCATGTAGCAGAAGGTCAAAACCATGACCTTTCGTGGCCTGACCTGACCTTGATCCGTACTTAGTATGACCCCTATACGCACATGGTACCTTCACTAGGCCTTTGAGGTCATTTTTGGTGAGTTTTGAGCAGCAGCTATCGATTCCGCTGTCCGTAAGCCTAATCATGCAAAACCCCAGAATTTGACCTTTGACCTGACCTTGACCCGAAAGTTGACCTCAATCTTAAAATCTTAAGAGTGCTTTGGGAATGTCTCGTAGAGACCTTTCGAACGCCGCCTCGCGGGGCTCGATACGACCATTGGTTCTCGAGATAACAGGGGGGGGGGGTTGGATCCGATCGGATCCGGGGGTCGGATCCGACACCCCTCCCACCAGGCTGTCGTGGGTACGGAAATAGCCCAGGCGGTGCCGGGTTAACAAGCTCAGCTTAGCGGGGACTCTGTCCTTGTGATTCCTTCCATTCAAAAGGTTCGGGCCAAATTTATATAAAAAAGGGGAGCCGAACCAGGTTGGGCCGAGTTGAACCAGGCTGGACCGGGGTCATACATGCAATCATGGTCAGACAAAACAGAAGTTAATTTCGGGTCAAATATTTTTATTAACTGATCTTTTTGTTTTTAAGCTTACACGTATAATAACTTTAAGTTTTTTTTTTGTTTTTTTACTCGAGACTTCATGCACAGAAATGTGGCGTTCGTCCACTTTTCCTCATCGTCTCTTAGCGACTTGATTTCATGTGGCGGCGGAACGGGGGGGGGCATCGGGGCACCGTGCCCCCGTTTGATTTTGGCATTTTAACATTAGCCCTATGGGCGTTGCATGGAAAGAATGGGACCAAAAGTCGGCAGTGCCCCCACTTCATTAAAGGTGTTCGCCGCCACTGCTTGATTTGACCCTAAAGGCGTCTTACCAGCAAAAAAAAAAAATCACCTGCGTTATACCTAAATATTTGCCCAAGGGCGCTCTACGCAAGAAACGCCAGCCGGTCAAAAAACTGGCGAACGAATACGATCTTTCTAGTGCTTGAATTATATTCAATGAAAATTTCAGGAGACATAAATAATCTTATTCCTTATAGCTATGCGCTCGGAGCATTCGCTAGCATTCCATTGCCAGCTGCATTATCAACGCCACGTTTGCATTACTCTGGGTGCATCATAAGTAATAGTAGGTGAACCGGCCACAGCAAAACCACGCCTCATTATCCTTTCCTTTCAAGCTGCCAAGCTAACCGGCCGCCCGGCCCACCACCGCGATATGGAACAACACTGGAGTGCGCCATTTGCCTATCGGCAGTGCCCCACCGCGCCGGGGCTGTTTGACAGGTCACCCGCACCGTGACCACGCCACCCGCCCTCCCCTCCCCTCCCCGCCCACCTCCCCATCGGGCCCAGCTCGGTTGTGACCTCTCCTTGAATTTGACATGGACTCGACTAAGGCTCAACGCCATCTAGTTACGTCTGGAGATCCTAATAAGATCCACTGTACGTATGGTGGCCCAATTTGGATGAACATATTGTCGCGATGACGAACCAGTGTGACACATGTCAGATGTATCGTGCCAATGTGCCGAACACGCCTGTTCATCCCTGGGCGTGGCCGTCTCGTCCGTGGGAGCGCATACACTTGGATTACTGTGGACCGATGTCGGGCTGGATGTTTTTAGTCATTGTGGATGCGCACTCAAAGTGGGTTGACGTGTACCCGTCGCGCAGCACTAGCACATCCGCAACATTGGAGCACCTACGCCAGTCATTTGCTTGTTGGGGGATGCCACACACGATAGTGACGGACAACGCACAGTGTTTCCTGTCGGAGGAATTCAAAGCGTTCTGTAAGCGGAACGGCGTGGTACATTTAACGACGCCTGCGAGGTCTCCTAAATCGAATGGCTTAGCTGAAAAGTGTGTGGGAACTTTTAAACTCAGTTTCAAGAAGCAGCAGTCAGGATCTGTGCACACAAAAGTTTCGAGATTTTTGTTTCATTACCGAGCTACTCCCCATACCACGACTCGCGCTACACCGGCGGAGTTGTTTTTGGGGCGGCGTATGCGAACACCGCTGAACGCTCTAGTGCCTGATTTAGGTGCGACAGTGCGGCAGACTCAAGCGAAACAGAAATTGTATCGCGATCGGCACACGGTTGGTCGTCAGGTGGCCGTAGGCGATGCTGTTTTTGTGTCTGCAGTGGACCAGCTCAGCGGTGGCGGGGGGAGGACGTGGCTGCCCGGTGTCCTGGTGGGGAGAGAGGGTGTGAAACTGTCAGTGCGACTCAGAGATGGGCGTGTGATCCATAGACACCTCGACCGTGTGCGGACGTCTGGCCAAAATGTTTGCAATGCTGCCCATCGCAATGTCAGCATTCCCAGTGTTGGATATCCTCCATGTGTGCGTGAGCCGTCCTCACGGGCCGCTGAGACGTCGCCCTCGGCGACGGAGGCCGAGGGAGACGGCCCGGGGGGCGGGGGACGTTACGCGTTGCGAGACCGTGCGCGGCTCCGTCCGCCTGAGAGACTGTCATATGTGTAAGTGTTAGTGGCGACTGTTCAAAAGTGTCATGTTTTGTCCTGAGGTGGAGGGATGTAGTAGATTGCCCCACCCCTGGCTGCGCCAGTGGCTCATGTGCCGCTGTACCTGGCGCCGCCCCTGACTCGGCCCGCGGCGCACGGCCTGAGCCGAGGCCGCGGTTCAATAAACCAGTACAGAACGGACCGCCGTGGTGTAACAGGTCAGGTATGCCAAGTTTCATTTCTCTATCGTCAGCGTGTTCGGAGCTATCGCGAAAAAAAACCTATAGGGGGGGGGGGCACCCGCCCCCACCCCTCGGCCGGCGAGGGTAACCTTCAATGATGTTTTTTGGTCAACCAAGGTAGACATATGTTGATTGTCGACTGAGTCAGTGACTGATGAAGTACATTTTAAGCACATATTCATCAGAACAACTACACCTTTTGTCAGTTTATTTCGGTACGTACGCGTCCATTTTAGACCTAGCGGATTATTTGTAGACAAACCGCAAAGCTATGTATCAGTATAGCATTGCATGTCGGCCGTTTATAGCGATGATCGGCATTAGAGCATTTAATTTCGGCGCAGCAGCAAAAGACGCCCGGTTTCGGCGTATCCGCATTGTATTTCGGTGATGCCGGTGGTAATTGGAAACGGCCGCACGGCATTTAGAACAGCAGCAACCAAATTCGGCGATATTCATTCAATTTCGGCGGCTATTTGAAAGCAGGCAGAGACTTCTCGCTTACAAAATGAGCTTGTTGGAGCATTGTTATTAAGTCAAACGTTTTTGAAGGTGTTTACTGTTGACACTGTCCCACTGTCTGGACTTGTGCAATGTGCATGCCTCCGGCCCTCCACCCTCTCCTTTATGGCCGAATATTTCATTGGCATTCGTCAGCGATGGGCATTGTTTCATGTTCGTGCTTTATGTGGGTTAAAAAAACATTACAATGTACATACCTATTAATTTCTACCAAGGAAGTACTTACATAAGTGCATAGGCACCTGCTTAAAACGAAGGCGGCGGAGAACAAAACCAGGGTACGTGACTACTGAACTTTGACCCCGCCCGTGCGCCAGAGACGCCCGGTGTCGTCACGCGGTTGTTGAAAGGATGCGCCGAGCGCCGGATGGACGGTCAGATGCTGTTTGATGTGTGGAAGGGGGAGGGGGAGATACACCTGCCGCAACTACGAGTGTTGCCATGGGACGGGTTAGAATGTTGGCGCTAAGCCTCTGGTGGTGTTCATGGCGGTAGGGCGGGGTGAGGGGACGCGTGGTGATACGATACGGAATGCTGAATTTATGTTCGTGTCCTTTTGCACACAGTAGGTAAGGGATGTTTGATGTTTCACGCTGGCAATTGATTAATAGGAGATGATAACAGGAAGTGCAACGATAACCGATTGGTAGGACTCATTCTAGCATGGTGGAGATAATTGTGTTATGTGTGATTGACGAGGTGATGGGTTGCTTTCAAGGTGAAGTAAAATAACAGGTCTTTTGGTAAAATGGGCTCATGAGTTGGACAAAAACTTGGCACACAGTGACAACAGCACAGACGTGCTTCAATGAATGAGAATCGGGGTTTGCCTCGAGTTCAACAACGATTGGCGTTTGCCTTGTCGATCGTCGTCCGCCATGTGCGGACAGGAGCGGGTACTGTAATAAAAAAGAGACCAGCCCGCAGATGTTATTTATTTAGGATAAATAGTACTAACTCAGTAAAGCTTATCAATTTTCACATCAGAATTCGAAACGGGAAACAGCGAAACGATCTTAGGTAGGTACTGTGACGCTTAACAAGCAATGCCCTGCTTTTCTCCCCCTGAGAATATCTCAAAGCTACAAAGCTGTATGAGGATTCATTTGATGCTAAGGAAGCGTTCCCGAAAATATGAATCATCTGGGTGCCTCCGGTTACCCGCCGAAATTGAATGAACAGTGCCGAATTTGGTTCTTACTACTGCTGAATAGCGTGCGCTACCTCTAAACCTATTCTGGCGCAGCCGATTCTACTCGCGCTATCGCCGAAAATGGAGCGTTTTGCCGCTGTGCCGAAATTGAATGCTTTACCGCCGACTGCCTGACCTGTGCCGAGATATTATGTGATTCTTGTACATAATTTTGCGGTATGTCTACACACATTCCGTTAGTTCTAAAATGGACGATTACGCACCGAATTTAACTGACAAAAGGTGTAGTTTGGTCACCGCTAAAGAAAGGGTCATTATGTTACACTACGAACATGTAAATATTGCTTGCTGCTAAAAGTACCTACCCGGTATATAAAAATACTGTACTGGTCTTGCGGGTTTTAGCGGTAGGTTTTGCACCTATAAAATTTAGTGTACTTCAGGCTATATCTTCGTCGTCTTAACCCTCGCCCGTAAACGGTGTTTTGCCACCTTCGCCCATGCAGGGGAGGGGGGTTGGTGCGACCCCCCCCCTGGCGTTTGAAAACGGAGCGTCGTAGAGCTTAGCGGAAAAAACCAACGGATTGCTCTCAACGAGATCTCGCGATTGGTGGTATATGTTTTGGTCCTAGGTCAACATTTGACCTACTTATGACCGGTCAAAGGTCAAATTTTCGAAAAAATCTAACTTTTTCAGATTTCCGCGCCGATTGCGGCAAAACGGTAAGAGATATCGACTTGAAACCTTCACTATCGTGATCCTTGATCAATTCTCTATCGTTTGGTGTGTATTTCGATGTCATAACTCTAAAATGATGCGTTGGGAGCATCGGAAGTCTGCAAGGTCATTTGTGCATTGGGTCACGTCAGGCGTGTGACGTCACTGACCTGACCCTGACCCAAAATGAACTACAAGAAACAACCGACGATGCCTGAAATGGATAGCAAATTCGAATTCAGGGCATCAAAATACCCCGAAAAGGCATACAAGTGCAAGAAGTCATTACAGGTCAACCGAGGTCACTGACCTGACCTTGACCTTTAGTAACCTTGAAAAGGTCAACGGACAATGTGTCAATGTCAAATCAGCCAGTTATGATTCTAAATCAATGTATTTGTATGTATGTATTTACCGAATAAGGTCGCTCAACTGGTGCAGGGCTATTCTGCGACCTTCGTCATATACAATGCAATATGAGCACACAATGAACACTTCATTGAACAATCAATGAACAATCCATCAGTGTGTCAGGTCAGTCGGCATTTATACCAATGTGAAGCAATCTCCAATTTAGCGTAAATCTGGCCGGAGGTTGTTCCCTTTATGACGTCATAACTCCGTGACCTGACATGACCTTGACAAAAAAAACAAAAGTTGCGCAAAGGATGCCCCCATAGGGTACTGAAAGTTTGAGCAGGCTATCTGAAACGGTTCGGCGTGTAGCTAAGAAAAACCTCAGGGGGGGGGGGGGTGCACCACCCCCTACATGGGCGAGGGTTAAGTTTTTAAAGGGACCCTCCCACCTTAACATTAGATTTGAGTTGAGATAGCCAAAATGTGGTCCCTGACTCACAAATACCGGTTTCGGCACTCACAACATCGAGAAATGCCTTTAATCGGAAATATTGAATTTCAAAATTGCAGCATTTTGATTAAGAGGGGCTAATGCATAGGCATAAGCGTAGGAACCATGGGTGCAAGGGTGCAGCTGCACCCACAATATTTATCCAGTGGGTGCAGACAATGTATTCTGCACCCACAATAATCTGAACCAAAAACCCCTTTTTCATCAACACTACTTCCCATGCAGCACGGCAAATTCAGGATATGTTGCCTACTATCCATCTTTCGAAGCATTTGCTACTGTGATCAGTGATGGTCTTCAAAACTTACATTTGTGCTGAAAAAAGGGAAATGGAGCATGTGATTGAACACATACCGAACCGATGACCCACTGTCAAAAATTTTAGCCCGACGGCGACATCTTCGAAAATGGCTAAGTTGACCGCTTTTACTTTTTGCGGTAGTCAATATTGACAATATTAGCCCTCGAATGTGTGCAGCGTTTTCCAGCTTCTAATGTGTAGGGGGAGGGGGAGGGGGTCGGTCGGACCCCCTGCCGTTCGGCCCCTGATCGAGCTAGAGCTTCGCGGAAAAAAACGAGGGTGTTGCCCGTGACGAGAGGAAGCGGATGATATATAAGTAGGTAAGTCAATGGGAGAAAATTGAAATGCGCCTCTTGTGGACGAATGGTGTTCAAAACCCTCTCAAACATCAATTCATGGGTAAACATGACACACTGAATCGGAAAGTGCACCTTAGGGTTGTTAAAAAAAAAACGAATTTTGGAAAAGTATATGGGCTCATGGCTCATGTGGTGCGGTATTCTTTTCTGAGACCAATGATGCCCTTTTTTCTGAAAAGTATTAACTGTTAGGGGCTCCTCAAACGGCTTAAAGAGGACCATGTTACGCCCGCCGACCGGCCTGTGTCAATAAGGGCGAGAACTCGACGCCGCGCGCCGGCGGCAGCGCCTTATCGGCACCGCGCGCCACGACATCTGCCGGGCGGCCGGCTGGGCGGTGGGAAGTTATAAGTGCGTGGTCTTATTGCACACGATCGGGGTGAGCTATCCCATGTTTTCGGGGCGGAAAGTTTCAGTGCATGGCATCGGTGCGTCTGCCACGGTGGTCTGTGTCGATGGTATAGAAAATAACTCAAGCAGAGCTCAGAAAAGATTGAATGATTCCGGGTAGTTGCCTCGAAGCAATCCGTTTTAAGAATACAGCTGCCTTCTTAACGTACCGTATCACTTGTTAATTCTTCAAAAAGCAAACTCTGAGCAATAACACACCTCTTTGCATTGCTGTTGACAATTTACGTTAGTTTTTGACGGTGGCTCGCACCCCCAATATGCTGCCGCGCAACTTTATTCCAACGGCGAAACGGCAACTTCGCGAGAATCGAAAATTCACGATATACGTACAGCAGGGGCTGGCAATGCAGTATGCACAAAGACAGAATATGGAGGATACCCGACAGTCATCGGCCCAAGTTTGGGGGTGGCTTTGACGAGCATAGGCGTCACCAATGTCATTATTCAGATACGTTGATGTCAGATGCTGGGGCAACAGAATCGACGCCAGGTTTAACTTAGATTAGCGGGTCGAAAGAAAACATAACATGTCTGGGAGTGACAGGGTGGCCACCCTGACAGTGTGACGAAGTGAGACATGAGTAGAGACATTAGCCAGAGTACCTACTCATAAATCAAGCGCCGTTTATCCAATCCTTCGAGCATAAGCGACGCCGGCAGTCCGGCCAGCGCGGGCGGCCGTGCCCACCGATGCCGATCTAGACCCGAATCCAGACACGGCATAGAACACAGCTCTGCCCTGACGTGACACATTACCCCGGTGTGTCACTCATGACGGATAGACCAATGCAGGAGCCTTGCCAGCTCCTGTTGTACCTACTTCGTTAAATTTTCGATTCTCGCTAAGTTGCCGTTTCGTCGTTGGAATAGAGTTACGCGGCAGCATATTGGGGCTGCGAGCCACCGTCCAAAAGCAACTTAAATTGTAAACAGCAATGCAAAGAAGTCTGTTATTGCTCAGAGCTTGCTTTTTGAAGAATTAACAAGTGATACAGTACGTTAAGAAGGCAGCTGTATTCTTGACACGGATTGTTTCGAGGCAAGTACCTACCCGGAATCATTCAGTATTTTCTGAGGTCTGCTGGAGTTATTTTCTATACCATCGACACAGACCACGCCGTGGCAGACGCACCGATGCTGCACTGAAACTTTCCGCCCCGAAAACATGGGATAGCTCACCCCGATCGTGTGCAATAAGACCACGCACTTATAACTTCCCACCGCCCAGCCGGCCGCCCGGCAGATGTCGTGGCGCGCGGTGCCGATAAGGCGCTGCCGCCGCCGTGCGGCGTCGAATTCTCGCCCTTATTGACACCGGCCGGTCGGCGGGCGTAACATGGTCCTCTTTAAGCCGTTTGAGCAGCGCCTAGCAGTAATACTTTTCGGAAAAAAAGAGTATCGTTGGACTCAGAAAAGAATACCGCACCACATGAGCCATGAGCCCATATACTTTTCCAAAATTCGTTTTTTTAACAACCCTAGTGCACCTGTGACCCCTCTGTGTGCCCCTGAGGTCATCTCAGGTCATGAACGGTCACCAGCAGGTTTTTGGCTATAACTTTTTATAAAGACGTGCTAGAGCGATGAAATCACGTTAGATGTATTCAGCTCGACGGTACGGATCAACCGATATGCAACATGACCCTTTCCGGTCAGGTCATGACCTTGACCTGAGGTCAAATTTTCAAAATGAACTTTCAATGTCAACAAATAGTTCATTCGACGTGTCTCGACGATAGGAACACGGTGCTGGCAAAAGTAATGTCGTGGCTTGCTTGAATCAAAAGGTATTACCGAAAAACTGTTTTTGTCGAAAACGGTTATTTTTATAGTTTTTGCCTTCTCGAGGCTAAACCGTTGACCTGAGGTCAAATCTGAGAAAATATTCAGAAAGGTCTGTAAAGGGCTATCGAATGCGTTTTTCCGAGGCGCTCTAGCTCTATTGGTTCCTGAGATAGCCGTTGGCAGTTTCCAAAATTTTTGAAATGGCTTGCATTTAACATTTGATGACCTCTGGCGACCTGACCTTTGACCTGACCCAAAAAATGACCGAAGTGTTTCCGTCATTATTTTTGACGCTCTTTCGAATGTTGCTAACTGCGTGTCGCTACGTGGCCCAGGAGCCGAGTTAGACGGGGGGTGTTCAGACACCCCGGCCCGGCGTGGAAGTCGCGGAGCACCGGCCCGGCGCGGGTTAATAAAACTCAAGGGAGAACTTTCGAGTATTCATCAGAACGTCTCGTCGCGTAACGCGTTTTTTCGTTAATCGTTTGCGTCTGGCGCGTTTCACTGCGCCTATTGGTTCCCGAGTTATCGGCTGGAGGCGTTTAACACCCCCCCCCCCCCAGCTGGGGGTAGAGGGTGGGTGGGTGGGTGGGTGGTGAAATTCCCAGCTACTGCAGGTAGGTGAAGTCATCGGTAGGTGCAGTGAAGTCAGGGCACTGGACAGAAGGCCGTTGAAGTGTGAACCGTGTTGGGAACTGAGCTATGAAGGCATTGCAAAAAAACTTCAACTCCCTTTCCAGTTAGTCACATATGGCACATCAGCTCCACAGGTGCTGCCATATCGACAGCGCGCCATTCCGCGCCACATTCACTGCTGTGGCGCGACTCCCTCTCTTTTCGCGCGCGTGTCGACGTTGCGTCGCGCCGGTCGGCGTTGCAGTGTTAATTTTGTTGGGAGATACATCGTTTTGAGTCTCCCTAGGCCATGGGAATGGCGGACGACGCCCAGTTTCAACAGATCCTCGGCGGACTTCTCAGTGAAGAAAATGAAATCCGAACCCAGGCTGAGGTAAGAGCCGAGCCATATTGCCTGGGAATGCGCCATAACACGTGCTCAATTTTTTTTTTTGCTTTAGCTGCAAGCCATCGTTAATTAATTATTTGCACCTGTAAATCAAATAACTTGCTATTTTCAATATTCCATCCTAATTCATAACCAAAAGAAAGATGTTGACTATGATGCTCATATGATCTCGTAAATTGAAGTCGTTTGTTGCAGCATCAACAATTAATTATCTTAAGCAGGGATGCGGAGCCGGAGCCGGAGTCGGAGCCGGAGCCGCCGGAGCCGGCATATTTTGCCCGGAGCCGGAGCCGGAGCCGGAGCCGTGAAACAATATAGCCCGGAGCCGGAGCCGGAGCCGGAGCCGCCAAAAAAGGGGGCGACTCCGGCTCCTTTTTATTTTTTGAAGAGGAAAAAAAATAATTGACCTAGTTCGGTTTGACAGTGCAAGGCAGTAAAACATATGGTACTTACGTCATGGGCCATCAAGTGAATGAAAAAATCCGAATATCCCCAGTATCCCACAGTACGCAAACAACTTCCTGTTTGCTCTTCCCCCCCCCCCCACGTCTACTGCATCCCCAGAACATGAGGACCAGTCATCAGGTGACGGCCATTGTTTTCAAACCAGTGCAGTGGACTGCGACTCCCAGCACCGTCTCATCCCACACACCCCCCACCCCTCCCCCCCCCCCCCCCCCCAATGCAGCCGAGACGGGTGTCAGCTTACGATGGTTCACTGAACTCCGATTCGCGGCGACTGCGTTTCCAATGCCATCGCTTCCTAGCCCTTTGTTCTGCCAGTTCTCTCCGAGGTGCGTTTGCGCGGGGACGCGGTGAGCCGGTCATGGCAAAGAGCCAATCTCTTTATAACCGTATAACCGTATATAAAGCGTATAACCAACCGTATAACCGTATATAAAGCGACTATTAAAGCGTATAACCAATCCAATTTTTCTTCCACCCGTATTTAATTGATTGCGTAGGGGATTTACTGAGTCGGAGCCGGAGCCGCCGGAGCCGGAGCCGCCGGAGCCGGACCATTTTACTCGGAGCCGGAGCCGGAGCCGGAGCCGCCATAACATTTCACCCGGAGCCGGAGCCGGAGCCGGAGCCGATTTTTTTCTCCGGAGCCGGAGCCGGAGCCGGAGCCGTCTGAAATTTCCACGGCTCCGCATCCCTGATCTTAAGTTTTGTCATATCAGTCAGTTTCTGATACATTAATATAGTTTTTCTCACAGACATTCTTTGTTTTGTACTTCAAGAAAGCATGATTATATCAACTGAGGCCTCTTGCACCTAACTTCCTACCTACCTAGCTAGGTAAAATTGAAAAACCGGTTTCAAAATAGGCTAATCTGATGGTGGTAAATTTGTTTGCAATAGCCCAATACATAATCCTACATGTGCTTGCTAAATTTTGCACGCAAATTGTTACATTTGAGACTTGGACTGGGTATACGATGCAAAATAATCCAAGCATTGGTGCAAGAGGCCTCTGGTCAACTGACATTCATACTGAATTGGTTTGTATGTTGAATTGGAATGAAAAGCCGGAAAAATGTCTTTTCCTCTCTAATTAATCTTAGCTGACCTCAAATTTAGTGACCTCTATATATAAGCTAAATAATGGTAAACGCTGATAGAAATACAATAAATCAAAATAAATGATAACAGCTTTATATAAATATATAAATCAAAATATAAATGTCATGGGGTACATGCTAAAATAGCCAAAGCTCTTTAAGATAATGATGTTTTCAGAGTTGGTAATCATTTCTCAGATGCCTAGCTCATACCTAATGTCAATGAAGGAAATGACTGTTAGAAGATATTGAGGGTTAAACTTATGCAGGAAGCTCCTAAAATTGTGTCATGTGGTTGTCTTTGCAGGGATATTAAAGGAAATATCTAGTTTAAACATGGGGTTTTGAACTGAAATGTCAGTCTTGTAAGTTGAACTGAGACTAGCACAAATCATGAGCTTTTATGGCCCAGTGATCACCTGGTCGCCCTAGGCAAGGATATTTTCTTTCCCATTCTGAAATTGCTCCTTTATGCAGGCATTTTTCCCTAATGGAAGAATGTCAAGAATGCAGCTACCTGTGGCAGAGGCCAATTATCAGCCAATCAGCATGTGCTTGGTTTGAACAAGGCAATATGATTTGTCCACACATAATCAGCTTCTGCTGCAAACACTATTCCTCTACCAAAGATGGAAAATAGTTGTTCCTATACCTATGAAAATATTTTAAAAATTTCTTTGTAAATATTCATCATTCTCTTTTCTTATAATTTTAAGCATAAAATTCTTAGAACTGTAGCAAAAAACTTATTTGATTGAAGTGGTATATTCCTTTTAAAAACATCCCTTTTATCAGTGACATTTGTCTGCTTTTCATCTTTTTATCTAAACTGTTTTGCTGATTAACCTGGCAGTCATGGCAACTCGTTTTTTAACTTTGGCTTAATATACTTTAATCGATTCGCCACAGGTAGCCAAAAGTTGAAAAAAGTGGGGGTGTTAAACGCCCTCCCCCTCCCTCAGCAACTCGCGGGCTAAGCTCAGAATATCTTGGCCCTGACACTTGCTTTGTATTCTTCCCCAGAGCACATATGAGCAGATAGCTCTGCCGCAGAAGATATCGCTGCTGCTGGGATGTCTGCTGAACGCCGCGGCCGGCGAGAAGTACCGCGAAATGTCGGCCGTGCTGCTGCGCCGGCTGCTCTTCGCCAAATGGGAGGAGTTCTACCCAAACGTGAGCCAGTAGAATGGAACAAGGCTCTTCAGTGATGTAGATGTAAAGGTGGAATGATAAGGGTTGGAATTAGTGTTGGAGACCTGGTCAATTTAGCTGCCATCAGAGCTTTAATTTATATTTACTCTGTATTATGTAGGTGTGAACTGGATGTTTACAGTTGGGATATGTAATTGCATGCCTGCTGGACTAGAGCAGGGAAAGAAGTGACTTCTAGCTCAGGATTCGGCCGTCCGCGAGTCACATTTGGCCGGCAGGTGTCTGATTTCCGGTATTTGGTATCGGCCAATATTGGAATTCCTCGCTTGAAGATTCTGTTCAAAGGCATATTTTGCACGATATGATACTAGCCAACGTAGGTGTACTTAGCTGTTCCAATTAAGCAGTTCATTTATTGTTCCTTTATTTGCCAAAGGTCGCATGCTCTCCATGGCAGCTGCCGGACGAGCTGACCCCCTGCCCTGTTGCCCGTAGCAGTGTCGGACGATCTGACCCTGCCCTGTTGCCCGCAGCTGCCGGTGGAGGCGCAGACCCAGCTGAAGGAGCAGCTGCTGTCGGCCATCCTGCAGGAGCAGTCCGAGTCGATACGCAAGAAGATGTGCGAGGTGGCTGCCGAGATGGCGCGAAACCTGTTCGACGACGACGGCAACAGCCTGTGGCCCGAGTTCCTGAGCTTCCTGTTCGAGTGCGCCAGCTCGCAGAACGCCCAGCAGCGCGAGTGTGCTCTGCTGCTCTTCAGGTGCGTGGGGTGGCCGCCCGCGGCTCTGGGAGAACGCGCCGTGGGTTGTATTTATCGGGCTCGTCGTCATAAGGTGACACTTATCGCTGAGTGGTGCAAATGCATAGCAAACAACAGATGAATGCAATTTGATGCATCCGGAGCTGTTCAGATCGAATCATGATTTACATGTGAGTTGCTCTCCTGTTTAAGGTAGTTAGGTCGTTCATTGTATAGCACATCCCGATGGTCCCGAGTTCAAACACGTTTGCTTGTATCCCGCACGTAATGGGTCGTCTCTGGTCATTTTCATGATGGTTCATCACGATCAGTTTCATTTTTTGGACTTATACACGTGGCGCCCGCCCAACTGGTCTGGTCGATTTTCAGCTACGTTCCTGGTGTGTTCGGTAACCAGCAGAAGCGCTACCTGGAGGTCATCAAAAACATGCTGCAGCAGAGTCTCAGCGACGCCAGCAGCTACAAGGTTGGTTCTAACATGCTGCAAGGCTCAGTCGCTCGCCCTACAAGTGTTGGTCTTCGTCAGGAATGCCAGCCACATGAAGCGATGTCCTTTGTCGGACGTAGGTACACTATCTTTACTTCTATGAAATTTGGTTATCAGCTGGAATGCAGGCCGCATTAGATAGTATTATACGCATTACATTGATATGTACATTATCTGTGTGTGCTATCATCTTCGGTTCACATTGATTGGTAGCATCATACAGTCGTTGGCGCGATGTATCCCGGTTAGATTTTGCACTCCAAATGTAGTGATGTACCGTTGACTTATGATGGATCAGGGAACTAATTGTTTTATTCCGCTTTTAATTTATATCAAATGATTTACAATGGTTTTTATTACGGCCAGTGCCTGTGAGATCATTTGCCTGGATAGAAACGCTGCAAAAAAAAAAACAGCAGCTCTAGAAAAAAGTGGATTTCCAATTTGTTTTATTCGGGCACAGTTCGGAGGTGTTGGAGCCGTCTGTTTGGCTCAGTAACACCTTTTCAATGGCGCGTATAGTCTCTCTTGAAAGTATCGCGTCCTGGGCTGCGGCGGCTCAGCGAACTATCCCATTCAGTTTGAGGACCCCAGTAGGGAGGCCATGGCCTGTATCTTAAAAAGTACGCTGTAACACGATTTCACGCCAGCGGTAGAAGGAAACCTGCTATATGACGCAGGCCCCAGCGGCTGACAACTGGGTCAAAACAGTCGGAGGCCGGCCAAAGGTCATGCTCGTATCGCTCTCTCTTGACCCCGTCCCCCGCCCCAGGCGGATACCGGTGCCTCTTGGGGGCTCACCACCCGGGCGCTCATTGGTGTGCCCCCCCGCAGGGGGCTGACCGTGGTCGGAGCTGCTGCTTAGCCGGGGTCATCTGGCTCCGGCTGTGCGGCGGCTGTGACTTCGGCCAGTAAGGGGAGTAGCGCCCCCTCGGCCCCAGCTTGACGCGCGTTTGACCTGGACTTGCCTTGCTTACTGGATGGATTGTCTGCAGGATTGGCCCCGCAGGGGGTTGGCAGTGGCCTGGGTCGCTGTTGGACTGGGCTCCTTGGGCCCTCGCCCCGCGGCGGCCCTGGCCTCGGCCAGCAAGGGGAGTAGCGCCCCCTCGGCCCCAGCTTGACCCATGCTTGCTCACGATTTGCTTTTGATCACTGGATGGACAGATGGTACGGCCCGACTGTTCTTGGTTTCCGTGGTTTTGTTTCTCTTGAGCGGTCTTTGTTTGCTTTTGCTTTGCTTCTCACCGGATGTCCGCGTTTCGTTCGATCACAGCTTTCTGATTCCTTTCCCCTTTTTTTTTCGTTGTTTTTTTGCACCCGCAGGAACACAGCCGAGTTGGGCTAGTGTAAGGGGAGTGGCGTCCCCTCGGGTACCAGCCGGTTTTACTAGGCTAGGCGAGCCGACCCGTACCCCAGGACAACGGGATCCTGGAGGTTGAGCCCCCCACCGTGCGGAGCCAGTCGCGGTGGCTGGGCAACACGCCTCTTTGGCCCTGAGTTCTGTAAGGGCGGGACACTCAGTGGGGCGCCGCACTTGAGGAGCCATTCCCAGTCGTGATGCCGCCGGGGGTGGTGTCGGAGAGGTGTCGCCGGCGGGGTTCGGGCACTTGTGCTCGTCCTCCGTCGGTGGGACTGATCTGTCGCTGCCCCTGGCGGTGACTCGGCTAGGCGTCAAGGGAGGAGGCGGTATCCGACCGTGGGGGGTGGTGAGTCTCTCTCTCCCCCTCGGAAGGTGCCGCCAAGTCCCGTACAGTCAGCTCGGCCGTCCCAGGCCTTGTAGCGGCGCCGTTGCGGAGCGTCGGCGGCCGAGCTGGCGGAGACCAACAGACTCGCATGGATACCTTGACCAACCCCTCCTCCCCCTCTCTCACCAATCCCTCGGCTTCGGCCGATTCTCGCCCGCCGGCCTCGGCCGACGGGCGAACGCAGAACGATCCAAGACCGAAAAATCCAAAGATCCTCATCTTCCGGAGCGCAGACAGGGAGCTGAGCTCCTTGTCGCCCTTCCAGCGTAAGGATGGCTGTGACCGGTTCGGCAGTATCGTCCGCTGCGACCGCATGCGGGACGGTGCGCTTGAAGTAGAGTTCCGGAACAGCGAAGAGGCGACGAAGGCCCTATCAGCTACTCGATTTGTGTACTCCGAAGGACGTGCCTCCGGTCGGAAGCTCGTCTCTTTGTCGCTGACGGTGGAGCCACACCGCTCCAAGAACTCCTCTCGAGGAGTCATCAATTGTTTTGACCTGCGGAACGTAAGTGACGACGACATTGCGGACGGGCTCTCAGAGTACGGCGTGACAGCCGCCCGCCGCATCCTCACGCGAAGAGGCACGGTCCCGACAAATAACATCATTCTCACATTTGACACCACCGACATGCCGAACGAGGTCCGTGTGGGGTACATCAAGGTCCGCGTGCGCCCATACGTCCCGGCGCCCATGCGCTGCTATCGGTGCCAGAGGTTCGGCCACACGAAGGACAACTGCCGGGGTAGACCCACATGCTCCAAGTGCGCTTCTCAGGACCACACTGACGATACGTGCAACTCGGAGACCCCTCGATGCGTCAACTGCGGAGAGGGGCAGACACCGCACTCCGCGTATGACAGGTCCTGCCCTACATACGTCAAAGAGAAGGAGATAAACACCATCAAGGCTACCAGAAATCTGTCGTTTAAAGAGGCCCGGGAGGTGTATAACCAAACTCACCCGAAGACCTCGTATGCCCAAAAGGTGAGAGTGACAAACTCAACCGATGCCTCCCAGATGAGTGTTGCACAGCTCGTGCAGCTCCTCAAGCGATTCGGCCTCACTGTCGTAGCCACTGATGGCTCAGCGGACCCCCCGGCGCCTCGTGCGCCGCCGAGCGACACGGAGCAGGCTGCTCAGGAGTCAGTGTGGGGTCCACCCAGTCCGGCTCCAGCCGCGAGTGGAGACGAGTGGACCGTCGTCCAGCGCCGACAGGGTGGTCGGCGCCCCCCGGCGCAGGGTAAGGCGCCACCCACCCCGCCCCGCCCCCGACCGTCTACGGCGGTGCAGGAGGCGCTGCGGCGGGGGGAGGAGGAGAGGAAGGCACGAGAGGCGAGGAGGGCTCGCCTCGTCCAGAAGGCCCTCGAGGCTAAGGAAGCCTCGTCTGCCGACTCCGCCTCCGGGAGTGCCAATGCGGCTGTTGCTGCTGACACCCCGGAGACACCTCAGGCGGGGACTCGGCCCATCATGGGTCCCCCGCCGCCTCCTCCACCTCCGCAGCGGCGGCCACCACCGCCGCTGCCAGAGACGCCTGTGTCGAGGACACAGGCCGCCGCCTCGACATCCCCGTCGGGGCGGCAACAGCCCTCCGCGGCTCCAGGGCGCCTCGCCAAGCGGCAGACGCCCCCGAGCTGGTCACCTTCGGAGGGCGACGCCCCCCGGTCGAAAAGGCCCCAGCCGGGCCCGAGCCATGCCCGATCTGCCTCTGCTGAAGGGAGGCTTCACCGAGAGGGCTCAGGGCACCCCCGTATCCGGTACGGGGGGAGCGCCTCCTCGGAGTTAGAGGACCTAGTCTAGTCTTTCAGTCTAGTCATTTCCTCTTTTATCCTTTTATCTTTTTCGCGCTATTGCGCTTTTTTACCAGGTGCATTTCTCTCGGTGCTTTTTACCTTTTTTGTGGTCAGTCAGGTATCTGTGTGCGCCTTTGCCTCATGTTATACGCGCCCTTTTTGCGCCTTTTTAACCACGCCTTTTATTCTACAGTGGAACTGTAGAGGCCTCCGGGCCAACTACCAGGACCTACAGTCTCTTATCCGTTGGCGCCCACCCCTTGTTTTAGGTCTCCAGGAGACCAAGCTAGCGCCAAACGTTACCCTTGCCATCAAGGGTTACTCTGTTTTTAGAAGAGACTTAGACACCCCGACCATTGCCCATGGAGGTGTACTTTTGGCAGTGCACCACAGTGTGCCCGCACGTCAGGTTCCGCTGCAGACTCCTCTGCAGGCGGTAGCCGCTAGAGTTGATTTCAACCACCGGGAGCTGACAGTTTGTTCTTTATACCTTCCACCAGGTATAGCGCTCCCGGTGGTTGAGCTGCATCGACTTGTCGATGAGCTTCCACCTCCGGTCCTGGTAGTCGGCGATTTTAACGCGCATAGCTTGGTGTGGGGATGCGACACGACTGGCACTCGTGGTCGAATTTTAGAATCTTTTATCCGCGATGAGGCGCTCTGTATTTTAAATACAGGAAAGCGCACCCATTTTACCACGCCCTCCGGTCAAACATCGGCTCTGGACCTGAGCTTAGCTAGTCCGCGGCTAGCTCAGCTTTTTACCTGGTCCGTCCATGACGACCCACTCGGGAGCGACCACTTCCCAGTGTGGCTGGAGCTCCAGGAGTCCCCAGTGTCAGGCAACCGTCCACCTAGGTGGAATGTTCGGAAGGCCGACTGGGGCGAATTCCAGGCCGCCGTAGAGGCCACGGTTTTATCCAGAGCCGACGCCTCTGTGATGTCTACAGATGATTTTACATCTTTACTCATTGACTCCGCAAACGGATGCATACCCAAGACGTCGAGTCAGCCTCGTCGTCCTCCGGTCCCGTGTTGGACCAAGGAATGCGGAGATGCGATTCGTGCCAGGAAGCGCGCTTTTAGAAAGTTTGACCGGAGTAGTACTACTGAGAACCTCATCGCTTTTAAGAAAGCGCGGGCTTTTGCCCGTCGCGTTTTAAAAGAGGCAAAGGCTGTTTCATGGCGCACGTACGTGAATTCCTTAAACCGTTTTACTCCTACGACCCAGATATGGGCACGCATGAAGCGCATTGAAGGCCGGTTCAGCTCTGTTCCGCTTTCGGTTTTAAGAGTGAACAACACGGACATATCCCATCCTTTAGACGTCGCAGAGACGATAGGCCGTGCACTCTATCAGCGCTGCCGAGGAGAGCCGTCCTCACGACCTGCACCAGCCGCCGTGGACTTCAGCACAGCTGAAAATTTGGTGTACAACGAGCCTTTCTCTATGGCTGAGCTCACGTCTGCCATCAGCTCGTTGCGCAGCGTCTCAGAAGGTCCGGATGCTGTCCACAACGACATGCTCCGTCATCTCCCGGCAGTTGCCCTCGAGGCGCTGCTAGCAACTTTCACTTCGCTGTGGGAGACTGGCACTTTCCCTGAGACCTGGCGGGAAGCCACTATCATTCCTATCTTGAAGGCTGGCAAGTCGGGACATGACCCTCTCCACTATCGGCCCATCTCTCTCACATCATCGCTTTCAAAGCTGATGGAGAAGATGGTCAATGTGCGTCTTAGCTGGTTTCTGGAACATCACGGTGTTTTTACAAACGCCCAGTGCGGTTTTAGAAAGCACCGCAGCCCTGTTGACCACATTTTAGCCCTCGACACCGAGATACGCACCTGTTTTACTGCAAAGAAGCACCTTGGAGCATTGTTCTTTGATATTGAGGCGGCCTATGATACAGTGTTACGACACAGAATACTTTCCAAAGTACACAAGTACGGCATACGCGGCCGGATGGGCCTCTTTATCAAGAACTTTTTATCGGGTCGTCGGTTCAAAGTCCGAGTTGGCAGTTGTCTTTCGAGCAGTTTTACGCAAGAGAACGGAGTTCCCCAAGGCGGAGTTCTCAGTGTGGCGCTGTTCGCTGTGGCGATCAATGATATTGGCGACAAACTTGCACCATCCATCGGCAGATCGCTATTTGTCGATGATTTCGCGATCTGGTTTTCTGCCACGACCGCCCGTCACGTTGCCAGACAGTTGCAGCTCGCTGTAACCCGTCTAGAGAGGTGGAGCGACGACAACGGCCTTCGTTTTTCAACAACGAAGACCGTCGCTATGCACTTTTGCCGCCGCCGCTGCGACGACTTAGCCTTGGGAATCAAGCTCCGTGGACAGGTGATTCCTACTCGGCCGGTGGCGAAGTTTCTTGGGATATTTTTTGACAGTCGTTTGACGTATAGAGAACATTTTAGAACGCTTCGGGAACGATGTTTTAAATCCCTGAACGTTTTAAAATGTGTCGCCCGCACATCTTATGGCGCGGACCGCAGGACGCTCCTTCTTTTATATCGGTCGATCGTCCGATCGAAACTGGATTACGCATGCTTTGTTTACGACTCTGCCAGCGAATCCAGTAAAAAGGCTCTTGACTCCGTGCACCACGCGGCGCTACGTGTTGCCACAGGTGCATTCCGCACGTCGCCCAAGAGCAGCCTCCTCGCCGAGGCACACGAACCGCCACTATCTCTCCGCCGTCAGATGCTGGGGATGAGGTATGCACTGAAACTCCGCCAGTTCCCAGGACATCCGACGTATCCGTACGTCTTTTCTCCTGATTTTAATCGTCTTGACAGAGTGCGACAATCGGTCTCCTTCGGATTGCGCATAAAAGAGCTCTTTTCTACAGTCAACATAGAGTTCCGTGAAGTGCGACGTACGTGGGGTACGCCCTCTCCGCCATGGAAATACGCTCCAGCGCAAGTAGACCTCACGCTCTCTGAGGTCAAGAAGGACGACCTGCCGCCATGTGTGCAACGAGCACGGACATTGGAACACATTGCGTCATACGACGGTTTTATCTCGGTGTTTACAGACGGCTCGAAAACGGAGGACGGCGTCGGCTGCGCTTTCGTGGCTGGTCGCGACACGCGCACTTTTTCATTGCCTTCCTCTGCCTCCGTTTTCTCATCCGAGCTCGTTGCAATCGAGAAGGCGTTGTGTTTTATCGAGGTGTCTGACAACTTGTCTTACCTCATTTTATCGGATTCTCTCAGCAGCCTGCTGGCTATACGGAGGTTTAACCCAGACAATCCGATAGTCCAAGACATTTTATCTCGGCTCACGTCGGTGGAGCAGTCAGGCAAAACTATTAAGTTTTGCTGGATTCCAAGCCATGTGGGTATAACTGGCAATGAGCTCGCCGACGCGGCCGCGAGACGCGCGGCCGCGGCTCCATGCCTTCGGCGTTTGCCCCTGCCGGCTCGTGATTTTTACCCAGCCATCCAAACCTTCACGATGTCAAGCTGGCAGGCAGAGTGGCATCTCCAAGGATCTGGGAAGCTGCGGAGCGTAAAGCCTACCTTGGAGCCCTGGCAGTCTTGCTTCCAAAGCAACAGGCACCAGGAAGTGGCCCTCTGCAGATTACGTATTGGTCATACGTACGCGACTCATGGCTATCTCCTCCGTGGAGAGGAACAACCCACATGCAGTCGGTGTGCCGTGCCTCTCACTGTCTCTCACGTGCTTTTATCTTGTCCTCTCGCTGAACCGAACCGGACACGCTATCTCGGGCGCATCGCTCCGGATACCACTTTCCGCCACCTTCTGGGTGACGGCTCACCCTGGGTTTTATCCGGCAACATTTTCTCCTTTATCCGTTCGATCAACTTCCAAGTGATTTACTCGACCTGACATTAAATCCAACTAGTCCTCTCTAGTCCTTACATCTAGTCAGTTGTCTAGGACGACACTCTTGCGCTGCTTTATCTTACCTTGCTGTTTTATATCGAGTCTTTTACTTTTTAGTCTTCGTATCTAGAAGGTTCTCTCTTTTGACACACTTGTTTTATTAAAACGACGTTATGGGCGCAAAATGACCTAAGTAGTCGGCGCGCCCTAAAGCCCCAATTAACAAACAACAAATCATTGGTGTGCCCAAGGGTGTGCCTTACTGGGCGCCAATCACTCAGTGTGCGTGACGCGTAAAATCACAACGAAGCGAAGTTCCGTCATAACCCTTGCTGTGATGAGGCCTTCTGAATGACGTAAACAGGTCATGCGGGGGGGGGGGGAGCCTGGCATCAAATGAGTTTTTAAAAAAGAACATGGCTGAACAGCGTTTCTTTTCTTTTTTGTCGCCGTTCACTAACCGGCTCATTAAAAAGAGAGAACTTCAAATGCAGGACTATATGGCTAGACAGCGAATTGGCGAACTGGCTAGAAAGATAATTCTTGTTTTTGAATCCGCTTACGAGTGCATGTGCAAGCACGGATGCATTCTGTTAGCGGGTGCAACTGATGATTTTTTGGGTATATGGGCACGAGTTTCCGGATTTCCCCCCCCCCCCAAAAAAAAAATGTGACAGTCGTGCCGATGACGAGCCAAATTGCTAACTTTGCAATGAAACAAATCTCAACAAATACTCTGCGAGCAGGGTGGCTTCCGTTGACCACATGCTTAGCTGCCATCACAAGTTACCGGATGGCGACTGCCACCTCCCCCTATCCCTCCGCAATCCGCAACCACTCCCCTCGCCCCGCCACGCCGGCTGCCTCCGCGTGTCAGACTTCGGTCAGTGCTACCAGCGGCTCTCAAACCTTTCCGCTCAACCGCGGCTGGGACAGGTGGCGCCTTCCCTCAGAGTCGCGATACTTTCAAGAGAGACTATACATCACAAACATTTGTTACTTGCGTTGATCGTCCTAACAAGTCTGAGATAGCGAGCCCTCTCAGTGAACCGATGGCACGTTGGTAGTTTTCTCACACCCCCTGACCTCCTACCGCTGACCGCTGCCCCCGTCTCGCACCGACTCCAGTGCCGCTTCTTGGCGTACAAGGCCACCGCCCAGTTCATCGTGGATAATGCTGAGCTGTCGACCGATAAGCCAGATGTGAAGGAGAACTACAAAGACATCCAGCGCACCTTCTCGGAGCTGCTGCCGCCCATGGTCCAGGTCTGTGTCACGGGCAGAGGGGGTCTGTGTCACGGGCAGAGGGGGTTGGTGTCCGTGAGGGAGGAAATAGAGAGCGAGAGAGAGAGAGGGGGGAGGGGGAGAGAGATGTCGGCAGAGTGGAGAGAGGTCTTGTCTTTTGGATAGGGAGAGAGGGATCGGTGTCTGTGGTAAAAGGAAACTCTAGGGGTTTGTGCCTTATCGTGTACGGAACTACATAACTAGTACCAGTGCGCACACAACAGCCGCCGGATCGCTTGGATCGTTCGGACGGCGCGTGGTTCATCTGTGACCGCACCAGACCCGTCTGATTCCCGTGTGAAAGTCTCGGTCACCGCCCATGGGAACGGGGCCGGCGCCCTTACGGCAAACAGTCTGCGGGAGCCGACGTGCTAACTGCCGATGATGGGTCAGTCGTAACACGTCGAACGCTACTGACACCGGAATGGCTGCCCGCAAAGCACCGGCCGACTCGGGGCGAGTTACCGGGCATGTGTGTCTTACTGCGGATCTTTGTCTGTCTGTCTGTCTGCATTTCTGTGTTTCTGTTTCTGCTTGTTGGCTCGCCAACTTATCTTAACTGCCATCAATATCTCCACGCCGTTCAGCGACTAACATATTACGGCGTGATGAGCCGCATTAGTTTTGCTTTGACCGTGAATATGACCTGATAATGCTCTATGACTCACGATTGACCCACCTATCAAGTGACTGGCCAAGCAACCACCATATCAGTGACTGGTGTCTGACTGTGACTGTTCCCGATTGTGACTGACCGTTTGCCCATCCACGTGACTACCCGTTGATCACCCATATGATTTAACTTTCACCACCGATTGTGACTGACTGACTGATAGACTGACCGTTGCCCAGCCACGTGACTGACCAGTGACCGCGGCCGCTGCCCGTGCACAGGTTCTTCAGGAGAGTATCGCCAAGGGTGAGGACAATGTGCTGCTACAGACCACCATCACACTCGCCGAGATGGCGCCCAAGCTGCTTCGGCCGCAGCTGGACGCCATCATGCAGCTGTGTATGAAGGTCAGTTCGCGGCCGGGACCGGGGATAGCAGTTCCTGTCTCACTGCCGGGCGGTATCTCGGTGACTGGTGGGACAGGATAGGGTGCGGGGTGGGTGGGGTGGCTAGGTATTAGTGGAGAAGGTGGTAGTTCACCGCTTTCTTCAACGACCTATGCTACCACTAGCAGTACAGGTTGAGTGGGGTTGGAACAGGTTGGCTTAGCTCGGAATATATATTTTTCATTGTTTTCCATTAGTAACGCCATTTGTTCTGCGAATTCGACATAGTGGTGCATTATCATCATCATTGTAAGTAGGAACGGACTCGATCTTAACGATGACCCAAATACGAGTAGGACCAGTGGGTGATCGGCTTTGGTCGGTCATGGCCGGCCGTCTCCAGCTCGTACTTCGCGCGGATGTATGTGCCGCGTCCCGCTTCTGGTAATGTAAGCAGTATTGGTAAGCGGTCAGCGGACGTTGTTGATGCATTCCTAATGAGGAAATGTTTACGTGACATCCACTCGGGCGCCTATTTTGCATCATGCTGGAAGTTCAACTTTCCGGACCTATCTCATCTGAACGCCTTGTAAGGACCTGCTATTTCACTTGCGATAAAGTATTCGCTGTTTTCGGCTGTATGGACACTGGATAGACGGTGTGGCCAGTAGATGCTTCTCGTATCATTTGTGTCCTACAGTTATAGCAGTCTACTACCCAGGGTGCTTGTATATACACTGGTTGTTGTTATACACTTGTATATACACTGGTTGCTGTAAAAAAGTGCTTGATCCATACTTAATATATCGTTGCAGGTAGCCTAATTTTTTCACATGTCTTATGGGTACCGCGACTTTTTCGCTGCGTTGTAAAGTTACCTGATGTGTCTGCGTCGTTCATAGCCCTCGCTGCCACTGCGGGAGTCCGTGATAGGGCCCGTGTGTCATGACTCCTGAGCTTGCTGTCCCATGGGTGTTTGGAGATGTCAGACGATCCGACTGGCGTCCCCGGGGTTCCCAGCGCGCCGATTGAGACTGGTGACGGGTCAGAATGCGGTGTGTCACACCGGCTGGCCGTCCGCCGACCCGTGTCTCCCCGGTGTTTTCCCGTCGGTCGCCGCGGCACTGTTTGAAGGGGCTGCGCTCCACCCCCGTTGGCGTGCTATCAGTCTTTTTATCGTGGATGACACGGTGATGTGGCGTTCAAACACGAGATGGCTGTGTTTGGTGAAATAATCAAAGCTACACTGATTGTGATTCCTGGAGACCTCTCCTCGTTCTCATGAATACGGGATAATGGCAAATTGTGCATCGATACGCTAGGAGTCGTTGTTCGAACTGCAACAGAAACCTGCTAAATGCGCCAATCGTTCCGTTTGTTATCGTCAGCTATCCACCCGCAGTGCAGATAAACCGCGAACCAACTCCTTCCCCTAGTTTTTTTTTTTACGGAGAATACTTTCCGTATCAAGGTCTGACGTGCCCGTATGGGCTGCCTGACCTGCTGTTCTGTTGCTCTGACCTCTCGGTGTCCTGCCGACAGCTGATGAGCGACCCGAACCAGGAGGATGACTGGCGCCAGCTCGGAATGGAGATCATCGTCACACTGGCCGAGGAGGCGTCCGCCATGTTCCGCAAACACTGCGCCGGATACCTCCCGGTGAGAGAGGCTGTCGTGACTCTCCCTGTGACTGAAACCTCCCGGTCAGAGAGACTGCCTTGCCGTCCCCTGTGACCTCCCGGTGAGAGAGTCTCCTGTGACTCCCGTGACTGTGACCTCCCTGTCGGAGACTGCTGTCTGCTGTGACCGTGAGCTCCCGGTGGGAGAGACTGCCGTGACTTTCCCTGTGACTGAAACCTCCCGTTCTTAGACAAGACACCTGATACGTAACGAGATGTGAATGATACGCAGTGGTGAAATATCAGTTTAGAGTAGTTGTATTTGTGTCTGCAATTCTAATGTTACGCGAGCTTTGTCGTTCCTTGTCGCATTAATAGCTGCCTTTGGTAGCTATTATAAGCGTCATTTGTTTGGTTTCGTTTTTCTGTCGGCTTGACGTGTCGCTGATAAGCATATTGTGTGCAGAATGGTGCATCACTCATGTCCCGTTCTTCGTCGTTTTTGTTTATTAATGATTTGCAAATCAACCTTGCAACATCAGCGACCAGCGAGCCGCTAGACAAAAATGTCATGTAGTGTTTGTTTAGCTGTATCATCCTAGTATCGCCTTCTTGAGTATGTATGTATATTTGCTGCGCTACAGATCCGTGTACACTATTGGTGGACCAAATCACTTCCCTCCCCTATAACGTACCTGCGTCTGCGCTTTATATAGCAGCGGGCGGAAACCCTGAACCCCACGTGAGAGCTCGTTTCACGTTTGTTTTCACGATCTCAGGCCATTGCAGTCAATATGTGTAGAATGTCACTCGATACAATGTGCTGCGTACTGCCCCATCTTGCCTGCCTGGCATAGGTACATACGTGTGGACGGGCTAACACGTAGACCTGGCTCAACGGACTACCCGGCACGGACAGACCAGGACTTTGGCATTGGTATCCAGCTGTGTAACGTCGTCGTCAGATGCTATGTAGTCCCTTTATTAATCCACTAGTGTCAGGGGTGGTTGACTGTGGGCCGTGAGTCGCGTCTTGAAGGTCCTTCATTCCGCCGCAGCTGTTGGTGCCCGAGATGCTGAAGATGATGTCAGAGATCGAGGAAGACGACGATTGGGCCACCAACGACGACAGCGCCGACGATGACAGCGACAGGTGAGTCACGTGATAGGAGAGAGACGGTGACAGGTGAGTCACGTGGTAGGCGATAGACGGTGACAGGTGAGTCACGTGATAGGGGAGGGATAGTGACGGGAGAGTCACGTGGCAGGAGAGAGACGGTGACAGGTGAGTCACGTGGCAGGAGAGAGACGGTGACAGGTGAGTCACGTGATAGGCGAGCGAGAGATAGGTCAGTCACGTGGTAGGCGATAGACAGTGACGGGAGAGTCACGTGACAGGAGGGAGGCGGTGACAGGTGAGTCACGTGATAGGAGAGAGACGGTGACAGGTGAGTCACGTGACAGGCGATAGACGGTGGCGGGAGAGTCGCGTGACAGGCGATAGACGGTGGCGGGAGAGTCGCGTGACAGGAGATATACAGCGACAGGTGAGTCACGTGATAGGAGAGAGACAGTGACGGGAGAGTCGCGTGACAGGCGATAGACGGTGGCGGGAGAGTCGCGTGACAGGAGAAACAGTGACGGGAGGGGAGCTGACGGATAGTCACGTGATAGACGAGAGACGGTGACGGGAGAGTCACGTGACAGGAGAAACAGTGACGGGAGGGGAGACGGATAGTCACGTGATAGACGAGAGACGGTGACGGGTCAGGAGGGAGACGGAAGTGACGGCGACAGGACAGGTTTGTCCCGCTCGAAAAGCAGCAGGTCAAGACCGGTACCGTGGCGGTGAATCTAAAACAGATTGACCGGCGGAAGGTTTCACGAATCGAGGGGATCTCAACGCAAGTTATTGCGTTATTTTCAACATCGTGCGTTTTTTCCAAGTAAGCACGATCTTTTGATGATCAGCTGGAGCAGCCAAGATAACCCATGCCCAAACAGCCGACCGATCAGACCCCCATGGTAAACAGTAAGGACTGCTGCTGTATGGGTGCAATTATTAATCTCGGACGCGTATTCAGTGATAGACTCCCGGCGCATCATATCGAATCAGCAGACCTCTGCAAACACACCAAATCACCACACACCACATGTTGAGCTCAAGCGGTGGTGATGATTACCACCGCTAATTGGGCTCAACACTCAACAGCCAGTGGCTCATTGTCCATTGTTCATGTTCCTTATCAGAATGCTGAAGTAGATAAGTCACCAATACCATAGTTCGATGAGCTACTGTCCAAAACTTATTCAAGTCCTCTCGTATGAACTACGAACGACCGTGTTTGACGAAGGTACCATTTCGCCGATTTGTGTCGTATCGGCGGGTAATGGCGTGTTTTCCTGCCACGATCATCTCTCTACACATTCCCTGGTCTGACGGCGCTTCTGCGACCCTCACCTGGCTCCGCCTAATGTTGATATTTCGCTCAATACTCCACCCTGTGAGTGTGCGCTCAGTTCGTCCATTTGACAAAGCCACCGATGGCTGTCTGTGCCGTTTACTTGCCCTCTGTCATGTGTCATTTTCTGGTGGCTGTCGTACTGTGTCGGTAACCCGCACGCTGTCATTCTCTCCCGTTGCCCTTCAGTTCGCAAACCGTCCGTGCCGCTGCGCTCCCTAGACGCATGGCTTATTCATGGCTGATCGGTGACCATGTTGGGCCTGCTCTGCATGCTCTGCTGGGCCGGCTACATGGGCCGGACCGGGGCGAGCAGGGCGGTGACGTGTTCTCTTCGATACGGCGCCGTGACGACTGGGAACGTTGGACGGATGCGTAATTATGGACTCGCAAGACAAACAAACTCGTCATCTGTACACCGTGGCCTAACCCTGGCGCCGCCGCTGGCTGTATGTGACCCGCGGAGTGTTGCATTCTCAGGGTGCCACTCGACATCAGGGGCGTCTGGATCGGATGACATCATAGGCACGACAGCGGTGATTGCGACGGGGGTGCATATTGAGTGGTTTCTGACCCGCCCGCTACCGAGAAGTGGACTCTGTCACTCTGTCGGTGATCTATTACACCCGGGACAGTCGGTGTCGCCGAGAATCATTGGCACTGCGAGCTTTTCGCGGTGCCCGGGGCATCCATGTGACGTCACGGCTACGTCACCTTGATGTCACTGATCGCCAGAAGGGTTCGGGGAGTGGCGGAAATCTCCGGAACTGATCACCGCTCCGGGTTGGAGATAGATCACTAATCGTGGCAGTGGGAGGGTGGGAGATACACATGGCGGGACAAATCTGCGGGGGTGACTGATATTGCCGGGCAACTGAGAGGCGAGAGCGTGGCTGGTGCTGCGGGGACTGGCGGCCGGCTGGTATGGTACTGGGTGGTGGGGATAGGAGCGGAGTGGATGTGCTTACTGGAACTGGATGGCTGACCTGTCACCAATGGCGGAGTAATCATCCCTGACGTTTGTTGGCTGCGTATGATGCCTATCTCAACCGGAAATGTTAGAAAATGTGCGCCTGCCGACCACTTATGTCCCTGTAGAATCGCCCCCGCCGCGCCCGGGACCTGATACCGGGTGACGATAGCGGCGATAGCGGGGGACGGGGTCGGCGATACGGTCCGCCGCCCCCGCCCCCGCCCCCGCCCCCGCCCCCGCCCCGGCTGGGCACAGGTGGCCGCCCCGCCTGTGATAGCTGAGTGATAACATTCCCAGCGAGTTGTGCTGGGACGGCTGCCAGGATCAACGCTGCCCATGACTTCTCATGGATGGCGCCACACAATACGGGCGTGAGACTGGGGCTGCTCTGCCGATCATCTTTTCAAGGCTTATTTACTCAATTATTTGTGTGAGATACTAATCTGAAAATAGGAGTCTTATCTGCGATTAGTCAATACCCCAATAAAAAGTCGAACCATAGAAACAACAGGACAACAATATAAAAACGACAGAGACAACTCAGCAAATGGAGTGATGTCTTAATGGGTCTCTTATATATATATATCGAGTCTGGTTTTCAACCAATGATGCCGTTATGCAATCTGTTAGTGTAACTAGATATGTGTACCCAGGAGTCATAAGTCATTGGCGTATTATCCACTAGCAGCATTCCGGAACGCTGCTACGGTTTCCGTAGAGCGCACGAGATTTAGAGGAGCTGTGTGAGTTTGCGGGACGTATATGCGCCCCGCAAACTCCCGGTATATAGGGCCTTGTATGCGTCAGTGGAATTTTCAGTGAGGCGAAACGTCTCCCATTCTCGTTGTCTAATGCCATTTCGTGCCTTCAATAAACGATTTGAGGTAAGCCATATACATTATACAATATACATCGTTCGCCAGCAATATGCCAACCGTCGAACATACCCGTGCACCGTGAGCGAATCATGACATCCCATCTCTGACTTTGTTTCAGTAACTATATCGTGGCCGAGTCGGATCTGGACCGGCTGGCGTTCGGCCTGGGCGGCAAGGTGATGACAAACCTGATCCTGAGCAACGTCCAGCAGCTACTCGTCTCTGCCGACTGGAAACACAGGTGGGTGGACCGCTGCCCGTGCACGTATGTGTCTGGGTGAACGAGCAGAAATGGGAATGAACCGGTGTGTGTGGGGGGGGGGGGGATGCTCAGATAATGAGCGTGATACCCTGCACTAAACGGTCTATCAGTGTTTTTGTATTGGCTGACTGTCGACAAGTGAAGGTGGACCAACTTAAAAGCTGGATTCGGATCTGCTGCCTCTCGATTTACGCCAGTGTTGCCGCTCCTCTTTATGCGAAATCTGCACTTTTTCTGTTGGTTACGTCGTGAGCGTCGTTTCCCCTTTTCCTTATTATGCTGTTGGGGCATACTGCCCAGTGCCCACTCTCGTTGACGTCTCTCAGAGGACGCGTCTCCCGCTGTTCGTCAGGCACGCGGCTCTGTCTGCCGTGTGGTCACTGCTCCCCTCTGTGTTAACTTGCGTCCTCCCCCCCCCCCCATGTCTCGTCAGACACGCGGCTCTGTCGTGCACTGTTTCCCTCTGGTAACTCGCCTCCCCGCCGTGTCGCCAGGCACGCGGCGCTGTCGGCCGTCTCCACCATCGGCGAGGGCTGTCGGAAGCAGATGGAGCCTCTGCTGCCTCCCATCATTTCTGGCGTGGTCAACTTCCTCAAGGACGTGGTCAGTAGAGGGGCTGAAAGGGGGAGAACAGAGCCGGCAGTCTGGGCAGCGCGATCGCTAGTAGCTGCCCGCTGTGCTGTCGACGGCGTGCAGAGACCACTGATAGAACAGTGGGTTTCATATCCTTTGAGTAGTCGGTGAGCGAAGGTCATTGAATATTGTGGCACGGTTGGATGTCGGGTTTATTTGTCAAAACACCCTTAAATAGCTGTTATACATGTCATGCATTACATAGTTTCAAATAGTCCGATCTAGGCACATACAAGCAATCCCGGAAACATAAATGGAAAATTGAAAGGTCAAACAAAGCATAAACAGACTGACACGATTGACGACAGAGATTTACTCGGCCGATGCTGGACACTCCACCTACCAGCTCGTTCTCTTCACCCCCACCCATTCTCCGACTTCCCGTCTGTCGGTGTCAGCACCCTCGCACTCTCTCTTACCCCTGACTCCCTCTGCTCCGCCTGTTTCAGCACCCCCGCGTACGGCACGCGGCCTGCACCTGCCTAGGCCAGATGTCAGAAGACTTCGGCCCGGCGTTCCAGCGCAAATTCCACGCCCAGGTGGTGCCGGGACTGCTCTGCGCCCTCGAGGACTCGAGTAACCCGCGCGTCCAGGCCCAGGCCGGTGAGTCGCCTGGTGTCCCAGAACCGCAGAGTCAAGTGTGTGGATATTGAGTCTGATGCTGAGATATAAAGCTGGAATGGAGAAGAACTGGGACGCTGTCGGTAGCATTTTAGAGTCCGTTTAGTACAGATTACCCAAAACTTTTGTTATTAATTCGGTAAGCCGAGATGCGTCAGACTTCTTGTTCTATAGTTAGTTCGGTCCAGTGCACCCAGTGCCGGTTCCCTGAAAAGCTGCGTGAGGTCGCCGTCAATCTTCTGCCGTAATTTATGGCGAATGCGGCGGCGTGTTTATATAAACACCGCCCGGTCGTGCAGTGGGGACAGCGCCAGGACAGACGGTGACACGACACGTGCGTCCACCTGGCTGGGAGGAGAGCGGCAGCTGGCTCCTGTCGGGTCCCCGAGTCCCCACAATGCACAATATCATCGCCGCCAGTGTGTAATGGGTCTATGAGGTAGCTACTATTATGGTAATTATTGTTATGGTAATTACAGAGTGTGGCATGGCTCTACGGAGTTCTTTCACACTTAAGTCATCGTTCAACTGTTAAGTGTAGCTTTTCATGATTTTTTTTTGTCTGTTGCAGCACTGGCGCTCATCAACTTCAGTGGCAAGTGTCCAAAGGCCATCCTCATTACCTACTTAGATGCTATTTTCCCCATTCTTGAACGAATTATGCAAGCGAAACTGAAGGAGGTGAGGCTTTGTGTTTTTCCTTTGTGAGCTATGTGCCATGTAGGGGAGAGTGGGGAAAGACGCCCAGGGTTTTACTATGTCTTATATTATTCGAAAATAACGATCGGAAAGCAAAAAGTTGGAGTTTCAACGGAAGCCGACATCATTTTTCTCTAAAAATATGACACTTTCGTGCCTGAAATATGATAACTTTTTTTGCTATTAAGCATTTTCCTGAAGAAGTGAAAGGGGGCATCTTACCCCACAGGGTGGGAAAGACGCCCCCTGGCGTTGGGGAAGATGCCCCCTGCACTATAAGTGGCATAAATGGGCACGTGAATCGCCTGAACGAATCAGTAGTCCCTTCGAGACTGCAGTAGACACCAAACGTCATCGTAAGGGCCCTCAAAAGTAGTTGTAAGGGGCTTCAGAGGTCATCGTTAAGACCATCATAGTCCAGCGCGGCCAAACAAGCCTCCGTGGTGGCGTTCGGAGACCACTGTGGGGTCCTTATAGGTCTTCATGATGCTTGAGGGCCCTCGAGCCCATCGTGGGGACCTCAGATGCCAGCGCGGCCCATGGAGCCAACGTGAGAGCCCTCAAAGGATGTTGTGAGGGGCCCTGGAGCCAATAATGGGGCCCACAGAGGCCGTCGTGAGGGCTCTCAGAGTCAGATGCCGCCCAAAAGGTCGCTGTGTGTGCCGAGAGACCGGCATGGGGAGCACCCGACCGTACTGGGCTCTCAATAGTCCCAGATCGGCTTTTGTCTCTCATCACAAGTATGTAATAAATGATTTGACGGGCTGCTTGAAGGACAGCCTACGGATTTAGGGGGGCGTCTTTCCCCATCAGGACAGGGGGCATCTTACCCCAAGGTACCGAAGCAACATTAAATCAGTACAATTTGTTGGCCATAAAACTACACCCTGAAACAAACTGTTCGGGACACAGTACACGCATGTTAATGTATCACGACTATAGCAAGGGACTCAAAAATGATCTACCTTCTTTGATATTTACAATGTTTTGACACCAACATATTTTTTGAAAGTAGCAAATAAAAAACATGCAATCATCAGCCAGCCGTTGCCCAACTGAGCTTCGCAAATTTTTGTGCAGTTAACAAGGCAGGCTTCCCCTTTACGCTAAGAACCTTAATTTCCAGGTTCGATTCTTTGTTTCGCCGCTAGAGGGGGTGGGGCGTCTTTCCCACCCTGGGCATCTTACCCCACTCTCCCCTATTGCTTCCTGAATTCTGAAGGAATCGTCTTTTTTTTGCCGTTTCTCAGCATGCAGTGTTCGCCAGCATAAAGTGAGGAAGTACTTTCTAAGAATGTAACAATAGGATATCGATATTGAACATTACGTACATGGTGTAATTGCTAAATCAGCCAGTTACTTAGGTGTTAAGTTACATTTATGGGAATTAACGCCACGTTGTTGCCGGCGTTGTCCTGTTGTGGTGCTGACTCCCCCCCCCCCTCGTCCCCCAGCTGGTGGAGAAGGGCACCAAGATGGTGCTGGAGAACGTCATCACTACCATCGCCTCGGTGGCCGGCACCGCCGAGGAAAAGTTCCTCGTCTACTACAACAGGTGGGTCATGGGACGACCGGTCAGGGGTGGGGCCGGCGGGTCAGAGGGTGCATTTCGGGTAACGGGCTCCCGTGGTCGGCCTCATGAGTAATTTGTGTGTGCTATATGATAGGTGCATTAATTTGTCGAGAACGTCGATCACGTTCAGAATTTAAGAACGGTCTAATATCCCTCGTTTTTTTATTATTCTACCAGCAGCTACGTCCTTCCGATCGCTGATCGCTGTTCACTTTACTTATTCTACTTATCTGTAAGGCTGGCTGTTGATTTACCTCTCCTCTAACGCCCCGCCGTCACTCCCACTCACTAACCGCCGTGCTCCCGCCCGTCAGGTTTATGCCCTGTCTGAAGTACATCATTGAGAACGCCACCACTCAGGAGCTGCGCCTGCTGCGGGGGAAGGCTATCGAGTGCGTCAGTCTCATCGGCCTGGCCGTCGGAAAAGAAAAGGTACGGAACGATGGGGGCGCTAGGGGCTGCGTGTGAGCACGGAGTCGAGTGCGGAGGAACTGTCGGTTTGTTCGGGCGTTATAGTTATGCGGACCACTGAGTGACCGGCAGCTGAACTAACAATATCATTTTTAGTGGGATGTAAATGGTTTGTGGCTGGATCTGCCCGCCGTATGCAGCCGGCAGTTTGTAGCCGATGATGTGTGTGTGTTTTGTATCGTTCTGTGACCAGTACGCTGACGTTTGCTCTGCGTTGCCGCCAGTTCCTTCCGGACGCGGCCAGTGTGATGGACCTGCTGCTCAAGGCGCAGACCAGTGGAGAGGAGTTCGCCACCGACGACCCCCAGGTGCCCTACCTGGTCTCCGCCTGGGCTCGTATGTGCACCATCATGGGTGAGTGGCGGCGCGACGCACCGGTCTGGAGAGGGGGCAGGGGAGCAGATGTTTGTTCCTTCTGGTTCCAGAGGGGTAGCCGATCGGCTCGGGGGGGAAGCGTAAGCCGTCGGCACTGCGCGAGTTGTCATATGACTGATGATTGAGCCCGGTATCTAGTCGAAACTAGCTCAGTTGGGAGGGGTGTTATAGGGAGCAGCTAAGGCCGGGTGGTGATAACTGGGTCGAGGTGGATGTATACGAGTGTGGTGTGTATATAAAAGCACCAGCGGGGCTCCATTAACCCGCGAGTTGCTGGGCGGGGGGCGTTTAACGCCCCCACTTTTTTCGCCGGGCCATAGCATAAAAACTGCGGCGCGCCAATTTTTGGGTACCTGTAGGGAATTGATTGAAGTTTATTGTGACAAAGTTTCAAAAAAATCGGTCCGAAATTTTTTGAGATATCGAGGTTTTAGTGACGTCATGATTTCTGAGTTTTCGACCAAAAACGGCATATGTTCAAAAAATCATATAAAATCACAGAATAGACATACAGACATGCCGTAAACGCCATTAGACTGCCAATACCATGAACATTCAAATGGCTTTCTTCGATTATTGATTATCGTTCCGCATTTTCCAAAATCTTGAACTAAATCTTGGCAATTTCTCGTGACTACCTCACGACCATGATACATGCATTTCTTAAATTGAACTTTTTGAGCCAAACAAGTACACATATGATAAAATGAATGTAACCATCGTGTTCTGCGCCCCAAATTACCCATAAAACATGTGTCACAGGCTGCAAATATCAGTTTTGATTTTCGGGGATATGTGCCTACCCGGTTGACCTGCCCTTGACCCTGACCTATGCTTGACTGACCCCTACATGGAGCTGACACTCTTTAGGCCTTATATGATGGATTGTGCACCGTTTTGACAGAGTTTGTGACGAGAGGCGCCCATTGCGAGGTCCTGAAGTCCATGCTACTGAAAGCCCAATTTCAGGTGTTTGACCTGACCTTGACCCGACCTGTGACCTCAAAATTCAATTTTAAAGTACTCATCTGAATCGTCTCGTCGCGTTCTTTCGTTTGCCGCCTCGTGCGTTTCGCTGCGCCTATTGGTTCTCGAGTTATCGGCTGGGGGCGTTTGACGCCCCCCCCCCCCCCCCCAGCAAACGGTGGGTGGCGAAATACCCCAGCAACTGCCGGGTTAATTATCTGAATAGTCCTATCGTTACCGCATTGACTGCCACTCTCCTATGCTATTAGCCGCCGGCCGGGTTTTGACCGCGTGGTGTGTCTGTGTGTCCGTCCGTAGGCAAACAGTTTGCCGTGTACCTGCCTCTGGTGATGGGACCGGTGATGCAGATGGCCTCTGCCAAACCCGAGTGGGCGCTGCTCTCGGACGAGGACCGCGAGGTTCTCAACGGAGACCAGGAGTGGGAACTGCACAACTTTGGCGAGAACCAGAACTTCGCCGTCCGAACGTCCGGTGAGCCGGCGGGGGGAGCTCAGTGGCTGTGTTTGAGGGGAGAGGGAGGGAACTCTTGAAAGCACCCTGTGAGTTGTATTCCAGATGAGTGCAGTGCCAGTCTCTTCCCTCTTCCACTTACTATATCCTCCAATCCTTCTTTTGACATGCGGTCATTCTGTCTTCCGCCGTCCTCCGGGCTCCCTCCCCTCGAAGTTTTGTAGGCGCTTCTAATCTCCCTTGCCACACTATGACCCTCCCTCCTGGCCGCAGCTCTGTTGAACAACGCCCCCAGTACCCTCTGACACCCCGCACGCTCTGACCCTCGCTCTCCTCTGCAGCTCTTCAGGCACCCATCCCGCGGTACGCTCTGTGACCCTCGCTCCCCGCCGCAGTTCTGGAGGACAAGAGCACGGCGTGCGCCATGCTGGTGTGCTACGCCCGCGAGCTGGACGAGGAGTTTGCCGAGTACACCCAGCAGGTGGCCGAGCTGATGACCAGGCTGCTCAAGTTCTACTTCCACGAGGGCGTGCGGGTGTCGGCCGCCGAGATCATGCCCTTCCTGCTGCAGAGCGGCGCCGCCAAAGGTGCGTGCGGGGGGGGGGAGGCCGGGGGCTGGTGGGGTGCGAGGGAGGGTGCGGACTGCGGAGGGTTTGGATATGAATTATTAGGAGGTACTGAATGGTTAGCCGTTTAAAGGTTTTGTCTGAGGAGGATTCAGGAAAGGGTCTGCGTAGAGAATGCTGAGATGTGCGGTCTTATCTCTTTCTATTCATATTGCAATACGCACATTCTCGGCGTGCTCCCTATGAACACCATCAGAACATAGACCCCAGCAGTGCCTGTGCAGAGCATCTACCAAGTCTGGATCAGTCGCCCACCAGTTGTTTAAAGTACCCGTGCATCACCCGCCCGCCTATCCGTCCCGATCCACAGGCACCGAGTACGTGCAGCAGATGTGGTCGTTCATCGTTCCCGAGCTGCTGCAGGCACTCAAACTGGAGCCGAACGTCTCCGTCATCCCCGAGCACATGCAGTCGCTGGCTAAGGTGAGCGGTGAGAGGAGAGGCGAGAGGCTGGGCTGTGAGCGTTTGGACTGTCAAAGCCAGGGCTGTGAGAGGCCGGACTGTGAGAGCCTGAGCTGAGAGAGGCCGGGCTGTGGGAGCCTGAGCTGTGAGTGCCAGAAATGTGAGAGGCCGGACTGTGAGAGCCTGGGGTGAGAGAGCGCCTGCTGGCCGCTGGCGCCAGAGCTATACTAGGGGACCGATGGCCGCTGCTGGGCCAAGTGTTTTGTAATGTTGAGGGTATGGTAATGTCGCGTATCGGATGGTTCGGTGTTTTCTTGTTCATTTGCTGTATGGTATGCAGTTGGCTGTTTCCCTGTTTGAGACTGTTCTTCGTCTCCCATCGGCAGTGTATAGAGACGCTCAACTGTCCCTGTCTCACGGACGAACAGATGCGCGAACTATTCACCATCTTCAACGAACAGTTTGAGAAACACTTTGAGAAGTCGTCTGAGCGGGACGAAAAGAGGAGAGACGAGGATTACGACGAGGTGGGTTCAGGCGACTGACTGGCGATGACAGGTCGACCGGCAGCCGGGATGGCTGCAGTTTCCAATCCATCTGTTATTGATTTGTATCGCTTAAGTTTAGTCGTGTCCGGTCTGTGTGTAGGTGTTGCCCGATGGGTCGAAAAGGTTCTACCTGTTGACGCACCCTCAAAGCTGGTCAGCAAGGAAACAGAGGGCCTGTTACGCTCAGTGACACTGACAAGCGCATATGTCTTGCTATAGTTTCTAGGGCCCAGCTAAGTCATTCGGCCCGGTATGGATACGTGCTTTGCTGTGTAGGTACGTTTTAAGGAAGGCTTGATACTCGTGTTTCATTGGCCAACGCGGTGGCCAACTATTTGCGACCGACACTCAGTGCTGGTCGCCAATGCTCAACATTTGACTTAAGAGATACTTGATATTTGAGTGACGGGCCTCAATGTCAGCCCGTCCCTGACGAAGCCGCTCG
Source organism: Amphibalanus amphitrite (assembly GCF_019059575.1). NCBI lineage: Eukaryota > Metazoa > Arthropoda > Thecostraca > Balanomorpha > Balanidae > Amphibalanus > Amphibalanus amphitrite. Next base: position 696,253 of record NW_024881740.1, on the reverse strand, counting down.
TGTCTGACCCGCCCGTCCCCCGCCGCTCTCCCTCAGGAGGTAGAGGAGGAGCTGATTGACGAGGACGATGAGTACACGTTCATCATTTCCAGGATCGCCGACGTCCTGCACTCGCTGTTCTCCGTCTACCGCGACCAGCTGTTCCCGCTCTTCGACAGCATCGTGCCGCACCTCGTCAAACTCATGGTCAGTAATCGGACTCATATCGTCAAACTCATGGTCAGTAGTGTAACTCATTGTATGGTGGGCAGAGTACTCCGCATCTAGTTGGTTGACCTCTGGTTGACCTTGAATTAGCAAACGACTAAACGTCATACGCGCTCAGCGCTCTAACATTTTTCGCTGCCGTGCCATGATACGATCGTTGCTCAACTCATGGCAGGAGCTTTTTAGAAAATGTTCCTTCTCAGAGTACAAAGATACGAGGCCAGTGACTTGGATAGATATTTCTGAACTGATATTTTTCCGATTGTCTTCTTTCAGACGCACTGAATCGTTCTCTATTAGGCTGTGGTCCATCAACTCGGTGAAATGACGTCATTTTGGTCAATGGTACCCTTTTCAGGGTCCGGAGCGGGCGTGGACGGAGCGCCAGTGGTCGCTGTGTATGACGTCATTGTTACCCGTATTTCAGGGCCCGGAGCGGGCATGGACGGAGCGCCAGTGGTCGCTGTGTATGACGTCATTGTGACCCGTATTCCAGGGCCCGGAGCGGGCGTGGACGGAGCGCCAGTGGTCGCTGTGTATGACGTCATTGTGACCCGTATTCCAGGGCCCGGAGCGGGCGTGGACGGAGCGCCAGTGGTCGCTGTGCATCTGGGATGACGTCATAGAGTTCTGCAGTCCCGCCTCGATCAAGTACTCGCAGTACTTCCTGCAGCCCATGGTCCAGTACATCACTGATCCGTGAGTAGCGCGCCTCGTGCGCATGTATTTTGGAGTGGGAATTGTAAGATTGAAGTTGCTGCGCTCATAGTACCCGTACCTATAGGACGGCATCCGCTAGTGGGGTGGTGCGAGTTTTTTTTTTCATGCGTGCAATGTTTTGATAGATGAGCTTTTATTGAAAGATATTCATTGTAATTTTGTCCTCGTATGGATAAGTCGTGCTGCTGCTCTCTTATGCCTTTCCTCACTTATTTTCCCCAAACCTCAACGTCAGTGATCCAGCATAGCCCCTGAAAGGACGGGCGCGGCGTGCTGGGCTATTACTTGACCTGACCTGCCCTCCCGGTCCCGTTTCTGTAGTCAGTCGAAGGTGTGTGACCTGACCTGACCCCCCCCCCCCGCTCTGCAGTCAGCCGGAGGTGTGCCAGGCGGCGGCGTACGGCTGCGGCGTGCTGGGCCAGTGCGGCGGGCCCGAGTACAGCAAGGTGTGCGCCGAGGCCATCCCGCGGCTCGTGGAGGCCATCCAGCGGCCAGACAGCCGCTCGCCAGAGTGGATCAGCCCCACCGAGAACGCCATCTCGGCCGTCACCAAGATCCTCAAATACAACGCGGCCGACATCAACGTGGCCGACGTGATACCCGTGTGGTTTAGCTGGTGAGTGCAGCGGGTGGGAGTCTACACTCTACAGTTCTGGGGCTGCGTCGGGGAAGGATGACCGGGGAATTCTGCATCGTCACTTTCTGTTCACTTGGTTTGTGCTCTTCCTTACACGTTTTTCTATAAAATACTTCCTGTCCATTGCGGAAAGGTATCGGCGTTATGCCGTAAACGATAGTAATAATGTTTGGTACTCTCGCAATTACTCTTCGTGAAATCAAGGAAACGCTAATTTTATAACGCTAATTTTATGCACAGCGTCTTGCGCTCCTTCCTCACTCCCCTTCAATCCCCGTCTCTCCCGCCCGCTGACCCCGCCGTCCCTGTCGCCCCCCAGGCTGCCCGTGTGGCAGGACTCGGACGAGGTGCCCTACGTCTACAACTACCTGTGCGACCTGGTCGAGGCCAATCAGCCGGCCGTGCTCGGACCCAACAACATGAACCTGCCGCGCATCATCGCCGTCATTGCCGAGGCGTTCGCGCGCAACGCCGTAGAGGCCGGCGACCCGACCGGCGTGCGGCTGCTCAACCTCGTCAAACAGATCCAGGTGAGTAATTGCTGCCGACGCGGCGAGCACAGGCGATCGGGCGTGGAGGTTTGTGATCTCATCGTGCTCCAGTGTCTAAGACAGGTTCACTGTGACTCGTGCTATGATTGTGCAGCGGATAGGAACTGTGCCTGCTAGTGATAAATGCTATAAAGTCGAAAGTCATGATAGTTTCTGCAAGCAATATGTGATTACTGATTATGTAGTTTCGTGTTCTGTTTCGTTTACGTTTTGTGGGTTTTCATTTCCTCGATCAGTGATGAAGTTAGCCAAATCCGAGGGCCGGTCGAGCGCCGCTCCCGCCTGTGCCGACCTCCCGAGAAGCCAATATCTGACGGTCCGGCCGCGGCCGCTCCCCCGCGCCCCTCCCTGCCGGTCTGACACCCTCCCCTCCCCTCCCCGCACAGGGTAACACGGAGCTCTTCACGGCGTGTCTGAGCCAACTGAGCGACCAGCAGCGCGAGGCACTGCACGAGGCGCTGGTGACGCCGCCGGCTGCCGCCCAGTAGCGCCGGCCGCGCCGGGCGGGGAGGGGCGGGACGGGACGTGGGCGGGAGGCTACCCTTTGATCTGTGAGAGCTGGGTTCCTGTGACGTGATATCGCTGTGCCGGCGACCGAACCAAACGCTGGCGGGCGGGCAGATGCGCGTGTATTACGCGCTAGCCGTTTTATGTATATACATTGGTCTTACAGCTAATACACTTGATCCCTAGGCTACTCGTGACTTTACGTTGGCCACACCGGCGCGTGGTAAAAATAAATGATTTAAGTATCTCATATGTGGGGCGTCGGCCGCGGGCGGGCGGCGCGCGCAGTTGGCGATATCGCGACTGGCGGGCGGCGGATCCGCCGGCATTAGATGGACGGCGGAACAACACAGACACACGGACACAAACACGGACACAGAAACAACGGCCACCCTATCGCGGCCGGCCCGGGCGCAACGGATCAACAACGGGGCCAGGCGGCCCGGGAAGACGCGCGGGCGACTGGCGCGCCCCTGGCGGCCCACCGACGGAGTTACTCGCACTTGCTCTTCACGGTGCTCATGATCATGTTGGTGTAGTAGATCAGGTACGTGGCCGAGACGAACACCGCGCTGGCCCTGAGAGAAAGGGGACGGTGCGTTAGACTAAATGTCTGGTAGTGCGAAGAAACTTTAAATGGACCGCAATGAAATAGAATCAACTGCGTCCGAAAATCATTGGCATCCAATAAAAAGAAGTGATGAGTCAAGTAACATCTAAGGCAAGACATCTCAGCGTTACGCTGATGCAAAAAAAAAAACCAAAAAAAGAGAAGGAAAAACAAGTGCGGAATGAACAAGCAATGCCCCTACTGAGTCACCTTACACCAATCGCATCAAGCGTTGAGACATGCGCTATGAGTCTATGACCCCACAAGAGATCGGCGGGAATAACACATCAAACACACCATACGCCCATTTCCCTCCGTGTCACACTCACTGTCCCTCCTTGAAGTACTCCTTGAGCGTGTTGCTGAACTTTTTGGAGTACTTGACGAAGTCTCGGCGCCGGTGGTCGAGCGCCTGTTTTCCGTGCGAGCCGGGGATGTAGGCCGACACACCCTGCACGGCATCCAGCAGCTTCTTGATGGCACTGGCGATCTCCCTGAGGGCGGCGGACGGGGCGGGTGTCACAGGGGTGGAGCCGACACTGACACTGACACCGACATAAGAGAGACGGGGAGACACGCGAGTCATCGGAAGATAAACGTGATGTATGTAACTGCGACGTCTCACGCCACTACAACCATCGCTCATTTGAAGACTTCGTTTAGAAGCAGATGAAATGACGTCATTTAACATGACCCTCGCTAGAGGTCAGCGATCATGTCAGTGGGTTACCTAACTAATGTATCCTTCATCGTTGTAAGATACCGACCCCGTCGGGTTATTTCGATCGTCCAGCAGAATACAGCGTGCGCCATGGCCATTGGCTACCCTCGCCACGGAGTGGATCCCGCCTACATCACGACTCACGAATCTATTCGCTCCACTCAGGCGCCGCTTACTGTAGGAGCCCAGTAACCCACTCAATCACCCGCCAGTGTATAAGTGCACGTTCCCGGTCTGAATGGCCAGTCGACATAAAAAGCCCTATATTTTAGGGCATTGCAAAGCCCAGTGTTTACCTTCATTCAGTCCACTATCGTGAATATAGCCGTAACTCGGATTACATACCGACCATCATTGTATCTACATTGCATAGAATCCCTCCACTTATTTTAGCCGCTGTTTCTACTGTCTAGCCCAATAAATTTCCGGCTAAAAATTCAGATCCTTTATTTTTTAGCATGCTATCTACACATCACAGATTGTCCCATTCAGGTACTGAATCCACTTTCGCCGAGCACCTACCCAAGATATATCAAAGACAATGGTTATCATTGGCTCGCAGAGCCAATATTATCGCCGAGATCACGGAGGTCATCAAACCAGCGTCCTTGCACTTCACCCACTGCCGCTCTGAGTAATCCCAGCGTTCTCGCCTATCTGGCTCACCCCTGCACTCGCCCCGCGGCGGTGACCGGACGGCGGCGGCGGCCCGTCACGGCTGACGTCCGTGTGAACGCGTCTGGGAGCGGCCGGTCGGCCTACCCACCGGCGCCGGGCGGCGCTTTGGGCGCGGTTCGGCGGCACACAGTGCCACTCTCACTTTCCGACGGCAGCGGCGAGCAGGCCGGACCGGCAGTCGGCCGCCGGCCTGTGAAACGCCGGCTGTCCGGTGAAACCGCGCCGTGACATTGCACACGGATTGCCGAGCGCCGAGCTACCGGTCCGGTGCCGGTGCCCGCGCCGGTGGCCATGTGGGATGGAGGAAACCGCTGCATCCCATACGGTGAATCCTGCCTTCGACCATTCACACCTCCAAATCGTCCTCCTTACTCATCAACCCAGTGGCCCAACTACTCAGCAGTAGCCCAAACAGGCGCAGATATGACCCTATCGTGGGAACAGTCCCGCGATAACCCCGGAGTCTGTATCAGCGGCTCGATGCCGTGGCCGGCTGAGAGCTCAGCTGAGAGGGCCGCTGGCCGCTCGTCGCGACCCTGGCCGACCGGCGGACGCGCACAGGGCCATCAGTGCCGGTTGGCCGCGCCGCCGCGCCGGGCAGATGATAACGGTGACAGCGACGGAGGCGGGATTAGATAGCGCCGTGACCTGATGACGCGTCTGGGATTCTGCGCACGGCGGTACTGCTCCGTCCTCGGCTGAACAACGTCAGAGCGCTAGGCCTCACACTCCACACAAATAATATTCATAATTGACCGACTCACACTACTGCAACCACCGTTCACTGCAGGATAACGCAATGCGGCACAGATTCCCGGCGGTGAGAATGTGTCATAGGTGATCAGCCAAGCAGCGTCCACCACGCCGGACCGTTCTAGGTGTGCCGCCGGGCCAGGGAACGGTACTGGGCCGCAATGCGCCTGACTGAGTGTGAAGTAGTCCCGGACGGTACAACTGAGTAGCACCGCGGCCCAGCCGAGTGTGTGAGCGGACACCGGCCGATCGCGCAGCGCAACCCGTGCTGTTAGGGTCAGCCGGACTCTCTCGACCTGGCCCGCTCCCAGCAGTCCGTCAATTCGGAGTAAACGGGACAGGACAGGGAACCTCTGAAACGTTCGTTATCAGTGACTCACAATAAGGGATCATCGTTCATGGCTCGTGCACACATCACGGTAGCTCGACGAACGATATTCTGGGCTTATTATCCTGGTTGATATCGATACTTGTACGAAACTTTGCTGAGACCATAAGAAGCACGTTTCCAAAAATGACAGTGCAACACCCCATACGGCGACCCCCCTCCCTCCCCCCCCCCCCGAGCAGCCGGAGGTGACAATGTTCTCCTGTGCGACAATCATCACTCATTAGTCCAGTCACGGTGAAGGGAGGGCGAAACCAACAGACGGCAGATGGTACTCCACCAGTCAGCGACAGTCGTTTTGTCTCATGTACTTCTCACTCCGGAAATGCAGCTCCCGTTAAATCGATGAAAAGTTATGCCTTCTGCTATTATTGTTGCCATGCGTCATTACTAAGCTAACATTGTAAGATCAGGCTCGAAATTTGCTCTTAAGTGTTTGAATCATAATAAGATTAGTGACTACAAATCAATGCAATGACAAGCTTTTTGTATATTCAAAACAAAGAAGGTTCCGAGTCCGCTCATTTCTGTCATACGGCGAATGTTGACTCACTTGATGGTCTCGAGGAATGTTTTGCGGTCGGTGATTTCGTCCGGGATCCGACTGAGGATGCGTTTCAGACTGGCAGACTTTTTGTTGAGCTCCTGGAAGGGCTCCTCCGTGCGACTGAGCCGGTACTCGGCTGTAACAACAGAGAAATAAGTCAGCAGCCGAACACCCATGTCCAAACGCACATCACAAACAGAATCAACAGTAGCAGCCTAAAGACGCATGAACGGCATGATTCGCAAACATCTCGTATTCGTAACATCTCGTAAACATCTCGCAAACATCTCGTCACGGCACTGAATCACGAAATTGGAATAGTTAGCTTGTTCAATGCATCTTAGCTATAGAATGAGAACTACCCTTATAGACACTGCGCAGCAGCAGTGATATCAAAATATCGTAAAATATGACAGCAATTGCAACATATTAATTTCAACATTAAAAATAAAACAGCCGCCCATTCCCTCAAAGACGTCGCGGAAGCTATCACAAAGCCACCTCCCCCCCTCCCCTCCGACCGTCACGTACCGTCGTTGTCGCCGGCCGATCCCTGCAGGCGGAGCAGACTCTCGTGCATGTTGACACTGACGTCTGCCTTGCGCACCAGACCCATGACGAGGTCGTACGTGAAGCCCGGGTTGGCAGCCTCCACCTTGGTGAGGGCGGCGCGCAGCGTCTGGCTGGCCGCCACATCCTCCTTGTCCAGCTGCCGGCGGACGGTGATAAACGTGCAATGTCACCGGGCGCGACGCAACTCGCAGGGAAAACAGTGGTCAGGGTCACCTTGTTTTAACACTTCCAGGTCACATGAGTCAGTTCTGACACATTCATTCGTGACTTTCCTGGACGTGATTGAACTAAATCCTGGCTATGCTATGTTATAATGCTAGTATGTTAGCTATAGCACACTCTGTACATTATCGATTGTTGTGTAACTCAAAGCAAGATCTCACGACGATCCTTTGAACTATCAGGTGAAAGGCACATGCAATTTTGCAAGAAACGTCAAAAGCTGTGTACTCTAGGAATCAGTGGGAGCTGTTCAGTCGCCGTTTGTTTAGCAGCAGGGTGTCGATTTGCTGGCTTTTTACTTCTCATTGGTCGAATTCAGTTGGTGTGTGCGGTTCACCAATGAGAGACCAAGAAATGCCAGAAAGAGCTTCTACACGTGGGAAAACCAACAAGCATGCTGATAAAAATGACACTGAACGGCGCTCTGGGCCCAGTTCCCCTTCATATATAAACCCAGTAAGACACCTCAAATGACAACACAAAAAAAAATGTGGGTGCTCCTTTCTAGGAAAACCTTAACAAACCTAACCTTACCTTAACCTGACCTAACCTACAACCTACAAATCTACAAACTAAAAACCTACAACCTACAACCTACAAACCTACCCTACAACCTACAGCGCCCCTCCTCGGTTGGAAAACCGGTATTAGTATATATTAGGTCCGAGTGGACAATTGTGACGCTGTTGATACAAATATGTAACAGCAAAAAATGTAGGTTTTAGGTTAGGTTAGGTTGTAGGTTTGTAGGTTTTAGGTTAGGTTAGGTTGTAGGTTTGTAGGTTTGTAGGTTGTAGGTAAGTAGGTTGTAGGTAAATAGGTAAGGTTAGGTCAGGTTTGCACATAAGGTTAGGTCAGGTTTGCACATCGGCCCAAATAACCAGGAGCACCACTACACAATCAGAGGTAACCGTCTCGAATCTGCCAGTGAAGAGAAAGATCTGGGTGTCTTTATCGACTCATCCCTCAAGTTTAGAAAACAGGCAGCATCTGCAGCTTCCAAGGCCACCCAGGTCCTGGCCGTGATTCGGAGGTCGTTCGCTCACCTTGATGAACAGACACTGACGCTGCTCTACAAGTCTCTTGTACGTCCACTCCTCGAGTATGGCAACGTTTTATGGGGACCGTTCAACAGACACGATCAGAGGCTGTTAGAACGCATCCAGAGACGAGCAACCAAGCTGGTGTCAGGTATCAGGAACCTGCCATATCCTCAGCGTCTCCAGAAACTCAAGTTACCTTCGCTCTACTACAGAAGACGGCGCGGAGACATGCTAACGATCTACCAGCTGCTACACGCGGGAGTCGACCTGGACCCTGATGACTTTTTGGCGAGGAGCTCAATGACTACAACTCGAGGGCACGGCTGGAAGCTGGCGAAACCTCAAGCAGCGTCTCGTGTGCGGAGGAACGCACTCTGCGTACGAGCCATCAATGACTGGAACGCCCTTCCTCGTCATGTGGTCCTCGCTGAGACCCTAACCCAGTTCAAATCCCGACTCGACCAGCACTGGCAGACCATCCATTACTCAGTGCCAACCCAAGATTTAACCTAGTGTATCCAGAACCTACTCGACGAGATCGGGACCTTCAGGCGTTGTGCCTTTCTAAATCCCGATAAGTGTAGGTAAGGTAAGGTAAGGTAAGGTTTGATTATGTTTTTTCTTTTATTTCCAGGACATATAAGTATCATTTTTGGATTCAGGATGTCAAATAATGTAAGAATATGAAAACTTTATCTTTAAACAGTCACTCGGACTTCATGTATACTTTTACCGGAAAACCTTTGTGTGACGTCTGCTCTACTAATGCCGACATTTCTTACCTGAGAAAGAACTGGTCTTATCAAAACTGGCAGCACCAGGGAAGATACAGGTGAATCATCCCCCATGGTCATGTTTTCCTCAAACTTGAATGGATCCAAAAACTTCTAATCAAAAAGTGTAAACACAAAAATCAGACCATTCCGGCGCTCTAGGATTAGCAGCCTTTTCCCTGAAAAGTTTAACAAATTATGAAATTTTACAAGAGAAATTAAGCGAAAATTCCAGACATAATGCCAGTAATTGACTTGAAATTCAACAAATTGATATCACCAACAAAATGCGATCATCGGATCCTACACCACAGGCCATCCCCCCTTCTCTGTGAACGGGCTCTCTCTATCGTCTGGATAAAAATAGGCCCCGCCCATCCCAATCAGCTGCTGCATGACGAGTTGATGACGACAACCACTACTTACCAGCAACCAATCTAGGGATAGCGTACGTGACAGTAATGGTGCAGCGGTTGCAAAATATTACATTGTTATTCAAACGGTTTTTGCTTTTAGGGCCTTGTTGTTTAACCCATCTTTGTTTGATTGTATTGAGATATGTGATTAGATGAGGTGTTGATGAAGGCAGGTATATTTTTAAAATATTTTTTTTGACAATTTTTTGCCCTTGTTCTTCTTAATAGCTGAACCCGGGACCACCTGAAGTCTAAACCTTATTTTAAATAACATGTCAATGCTGATGCTGTCTTGAAATGTGAAATTTAGACAATGGTAATAGGAATAATGAAGAGCAATTTCACCAACAACTTCTTAATCTCTAGGAAGTGCAATTAAAATTAACATCACTGTCTGCCACACTGCTCCGATCCTGGTCATGCAACCAACGTTCATGGGTGGTGTTGCACGGCAGAGCACTGCAGTGCGCCGCGTGTGTCAGCATTGGGTTTCCATGGCAGTGTCAATAAACTTCACTGTGACGCTAAGCTATGACAGCATCCCAGAACGCTAGCACGCTGTGGTACCAGCACCAGCAGCATGCTAGCAGTATTTGAACTCAAACCTCTGTTCTTGGTACGGTTTTTCAGAACCTCTCACTCTGTTCCAAACGCTATTCATCATAAACTAAGAGATCACATGCAACGTCATTTGAGTGATGCTATGGTATGCCGTAGCTACCAGTGCACACAGTGTCCGGATGACCATCCAGAGAATGGTCATCCAGACATTTCACCAGTGAAACAGGGCCATTATTAATCACATTTGCTTTGCTTTGTTTCAGCAGAAACCTGTCTGCACATGGGAGGAGCGCAACAAAAGCCCATCAAGTTCATGCATGGCAGTGGACAGGGCTGCGGAGTCGGAGTCGGTCGGAGTCGACAGTTGTGACCGGAGTCGGAGTCGGAGTCGATTTTAGAAACCCGAGCCGGAGTCGGAGTCGGAGTCACTGAAAATCTGTCGACTCCGCAGCCCTGCTATGTCTGCGGAGTCGGAGTCGGGAGTTGGAGTCGGTGGGAGTCGACAATTCTGCCCGGAGTCAGAGTCGGAGTTGGAGCTGGTTTTTGAAAGCCGGAGTCGGAGTCGCCGAAAATCCATCGACTCCGCAGCCCTGGCAGTGGATCTCAACAGGAGAAAACCAGAAAGAACATGGATGCTTGTAGATTGCAGTTGTACACTGCTGTTATCACCTGATGTGCGTGGCTGGCATTGCTCCTGGCAAGAACCACCTTGAAGTGATGAGATGGTGCCTCAGTCGTTGAGTGTGCTGCAGTGTGAGAGGCGCCCTGATCACGTGCACAGAATGGTGGGGGGAGGGCAACTCTGGGCTCTTGAGTCAGCCCTACTGCACAGGGGGTACAGATGGCCGCTTACATTTGGTGCACTGCATTATCAAGCCCAGTCTGCTGCCACAGGCAATGGGTCGGGCTGCACTATATTGAAGGCAGACTATCTTGCAAAGGAGGCTGGCATCCCCTCCCATAATGACACACCAATTGGCAATCATCGCTGCGATGATCACGAGGGTGTCCGCTTATCTAACATGGTGAGGTGGAGAGCCAGCTCAAGCTGGCCTGAGGGATGGTTTTACTTCATCTGAGGCCCCCTTTCCCCGCCTGCCAGGTCCGGTCAAACGACCGCTTCACAGTGAACGACTTGCAGTGGATGCCGTCCCACAGCGCAACGAGCGCGCCGACCAGAGGCGGCGGCCAAGAGGCGGCCGCGCTCCCCCAGTCGACGGTCCCGGTGGACGTCGGCAACGCCCACCGCGCGACCATCAGATCGGCTCGCGACCGCGCCGTCGCCGACTGACCGCATGACTGGTATCTGTTCTTGATGTGGGACCGACTGCCACCGCCGGTCGCGGAAGGGCATCGCTCATCGGCCATCGACGTCCACCAGCTTCGCGTGGGTCACTGTTCGGGCTGCCACCAATACACCGAATCGGATGAAACCCTGTCGGCGAATGCCGGCGGTGCCCCGACATCGACTGCGCGGCGGCCAGTGCATCGCGTGCCGGGAGGAGGCTGGCACCCCCGATCGGTCATTGGTCACAAACCGTGTCCCAGCTCATGACTGCATCCAGCGCAGCTCTGTGAGATGTTCTGCTGCAGTCTGCCGCGTGTGTTGAAAGAAGAATGAACATGAGAAATCCTCAAAACTTTATGCCTATTAGTATTTGACCAGTATTGGAATAAGTTTAGCTTTTGAGAATTTGTGTCCCTGTGCTTGTGCCTTTGTGGAAAGGCATGCTTCACGGTGTACCATCTCAATTTGTGCGGCTGCTGACAGGCCACCTGGGTGCCAACGTTTGTGCGAATCCGCGAATACGTTGTGTTTCGTCAGTCGGTATCGTTCTGAAAATATTGACTGCAATAGGCTATATAGCGTATGACGGTTCAGCCCAGCAGTAATAACTGACCATTGATTGGGCGAATTTTGTGTGGTGGTTCGCTAATACATAACCTAAAGAGTGTTTTGCCGGAATCGTTTAGTAGCAGAACTGACCGGAATATAAGTAGAATGCAACGGTTTGAATCGTTAATTTGTTGAAACGATTGTTCTCTGAGACCACTGTGTAACTTTTGACCTGAGAATCACCAATTATAACAACAATGGTGGAAGCAGTGGCACTGTAGAGTGTAGGCAGCACTATATAGTTGGCACACTTGCAAGCACACGACTTACGCAGTGGACATCTGCATCATGCATGTTAAGGTTTACTGGGAAGAGTGAGAAATTAGTCAGAATATAACTGGCTAAGGAAAATAGGCGATATTTCCAATTGAGCTGAGGGGGAGGGGACGTATGGTCAGCTATGCCAATAATTCATTCTCGTTATGCAGCCGTGTAAAAGGGCGTCCGTTTTTTGGGTTAGACCTTCCCCATTGGCCATTTCCAAGCTAAATCGTGGTGGAGAGTCTGGAGACCTCAGCCTCGGTAGTCGGTACCCTGCGCGCTGCGCCACCTTGCGAAACATAAAGCAGCGGTCCTGACATCTACAGGCGTTACTTTTCATGAAAGCGCGGATGTGTTCGCGCTTATGCGAAGAAAATTCTTCCGAGTATGGTTGATAATTAGATTAATTGTTGTCATTTATTTATTAATTCATTGGCAAAAGTACACTAATAACTCGGTAATGTAGCTTAAACTGTATCGTATTTCCTTGGGAAAAAATGACGAACTCATCCTAAGACATCCAGATTATTGGATGCGCTCGCCAGTTGTAGGTAGTTCAAGTTTTTGGAAAAATTGGCTTGTGGAAAATCATAATATTTCAAAGATATGCCTATTTTCGAATAATTTATGCATTTATCTGCATTGAAAAATGATTGTAAAGCAAAAATGCAAAAGATTATTGTCAATTTATTTTCTCAAATCACAATTTACGAACGCACAAAACTCCAGCTTTTAATTTAGTGCGTGTGCGAATTGCGGTCAAGAAAAAAGATTTAAACTGTCTATATTCCTCTTAAAACAATGAAAGATGAATGAGGAAAACGCTGTTTTGAACAATTGTATATTTATTTTTTCTCAATTAAGCAAAACTACAAAATTTTCAACTATTATTACATTTGCTCTCACAAAACCCATCACTTTTAAGCATGACGTCATGTCAGCCAAACTTACTAGCGCCATCTCTGGAGAGCATCTTTCGAAACCTCCAGACGATAGAGAGAGCCTGTGAACGTCTCGTAGTCGTAGTTGCTGTGCTGCTACGGCAAATTCAGTGATGTACACAAAACAGGTGTTAGACTAAAAATAAATATATGCTATGAATCTTCATTGAGTTAGAATGATTTTAGCAAATTTCTACCAGCACATTTTAGACAAAAATATAAAATGCAAAACACACAAATTTATTTTAATTGTATTAAAAGATAAAAGGTCTATAAAGGATTATTGCAGATAACAGAATAATTTTTCTTACAAAAGTACAACTCCAGACTCAAGTCTTAAAAGTTTTGTCCTTGCTTATGCTAAAAATGTTTAATGTCGGTCAAAAAGCTGCATTACTGTGATTTTGACTTTGCTCTACCAAAATTCAAATTTCTTCGGGCATTTCTAGTAATACTTCATTAAAATTTCTAACCAACTTTGTGCTGCGCATTGTTAGAAGCAGTTGTGCCAGTATCGTCTCAGAGGGAAGATAGTGTTTTCAATAAAAAATATGGTTTTAATGACGTCATAAAACAAAATTATCAAAGCATTCAATTTCATCTTTGGGGAAAAGTATGTTAGTTATTGATCAATTATCATTAAATCTCACCTTTCAATATTTCAAAGTAGCACTTGATTTGCATGCTCCTCAAAGGAATACACATAAAGACTCAAAGGTGTCTTTCAACCGGAACCTCTGTAAACAAATGGTATACTACGTCACGAGAACGACGATAGATATCAGAAACTTTTAATTTACATCATTGCATCGTCATGAAATGATGGAGTTTCGAGACGGGGAGAAAAACCAAACGACGGATGCGCGGAGGAGGGTTGGGTTTCGTCGGTTTGACGTTCGCATTTTTGGAAATTCTGGGTAGATTTTATTGAGCTTTGCTGTTTCCCTTGAAAGGGAAAATTTTCTGTGGTGTTCCTGTAGTTCCATTTTCCAGTCATTTTCCACTGGCATTTTTCAGCCTTCACCGCTGTCAAGCCTGTCAAGTGAGAAGACGGCAAGCGCAAAAACAAGGTCAAGGTATGGATTAATTATTGTCCTTTTTTAGCATTGCTGTGAGTTTTGGTGGTTGATCATGATGGCTCTTACTGCAGACTCAAATGTATATCACTTCATTTCGCTGACAATGCTGGTAAGCCTGAGGGCTGTTGATGACTGATGTTCACGGGCCCTGTGTGTGATAGGACGGCACGCAGGCTCTAAACTTGTCCCACTGCCTCTCTATGTCATCCTTTCGTCACCGCACACAGCAGCCTCTGTGGATGGTTTGGTGGTTGATGGCTCTTACTGCAGACTCAAATGTATATCACTTCATTTCGCTGACAATGCTGGTAAGCCTGAGGGCTGTTGATGACTGATGTTCACGGGCCCTGTGTGTGATAGGACGGCACGCAGGCTCTAAACTTGTCCCACTGCCTCTCTATGTCATCCTTTCGTCACCGCACACAGCAGCCTCTGTGGATGGTTTGGTGGTTGATGGCTCTTACTGCAGACTCAAATGTATATCACTTCATTTCGCTGACAATGCTGGTAAGCCTGAGGGCTGTTGATGACTGATGTTCACGGGCCCCGTGTGTGATAGGACGGCACGCAGGCTCTAAACTTGTCCCACTGCCTCTCTATGTCATCCTTTCGTCACCGCACACAGCAGCCTCTGTGGATGGTTTGGTGGTTGATGGCTCTTACTGCAGACTCAAATGTATATCACTTCATTTCGCTGACAATGCTGGTAAGCCTGAGGGCTGTTGATGACTGATGTTCACGGGCCCCGTGTGTGATAGGACGGCACGCAGGCTCTAAACTTGTCCCACTGCCTCTCTATGTCATCCTTTCGTCACCGCACACAGCAGCCTCTGTGGATGGTTTGGTGGTTGATGGCTCTTACTGCAGACTCAAATGTATATCACTTCATTTCGCTGACAATGCTGGTAAGCCTGAGGGCTGTTGATGACTGATGTTCACGGGCCCTGTGTGTGATAGGACGGCACGCAGGCTCTAAACTTGTCCCACTGCCTCTCTATGTCATCCTTTCGTCACCGCACACAGCAGCCT
The DNA here is from genome assembly GCF_019059575.1 of Amphibalanus amphitrite. Classification (NCBI taxonomy): domain Eukaryota; kingdom Metazoa; phylum Arthropoda; class Thecostraca; order Balanomorpha; family Balanidae; genus Amphibalanus; species Amphibalanus amphitrite. Next base: position 681,139 of record NW_024881740.1, on the reverse strand, counting down.
CTGTGGATGGTTTGGTGGTTGATGGCTCTTACTGCAGACTCAAATGTATATCACTTCATTTCGCTGACAATGCTGGTAAGCCTGAGGGCTGTTGATGACTGATGTTCACGGGCCCTGTGTGTGATAGGACGGCACACAGGCTCTAAACTTGTCCCACTGCCTCTCTATGTCATCCTTTCGTCACCGCACACAGCAGCCTCTGTGGATGGTTTGGTGGTTGATGGCTCTTACTGCAGACTCAAATGTATATCACTTCATTTCGCTGACAATGCTGGTAAGCCTGAGGGCTGTTGATGACTGATGTTCACGGGCCCCGTGTGTGATAGGACGGCACGCAGGCTCTAAACTTGTCCCACTGCCTCTCTATGTCATCCTTTCGTCACCGCACACAGCAGCCTCTGTGGATGGTTTGGTGGTTGATGGCTCTTACTGCAGACTCAAATGTATATCACTTCATTTCGCTGACAATGCTGGTAAGCCTGAGGGCTGTTGATGACTGATGTTCACGGGCCCTGTGTGTGATAGGACGGCACGCAGGCTCTAAACTTGTCCCACTGCCTCTCTATGTCATCCTTTCGTCACCGCACACAGCAGCCTCTGTGGATGGTTTGGTGGTTGATGGCTCTTACTGCAGACTCAAATGTATATCACTTCATTTCGCTGACAATGCTGGTAAGCCTGAGGGCTGTTGATGACTGATGTTCACGGGCCCCGTGTGTGATAGGACGGCACGCAGGCTCTAAACTTGTCCCACTGCCTCTCTATGTCATCCTTCCGTCACCGCACACAGCAGCCTCTGTGGATGGTCGGGACCAGGCCCAGGGACCAGCCACAGCATGAACACACAGCCGTGAGATGTCATACCGTCTACCCATTTCCTACCCCCATGCCTGCTGCACACACCGCATGGACTGCACTCAGCAGTTTATGGTGCTTGTGAACAGCCCTCTGACTGGGCCCTGTTCAAGTGCTCTGTGGCCATCTCGGTTCCTGTGGGAGGAGGCAGAGTCTAATTATGGTCCTCCTTTTGCACCCTAGGCGCAAAATCATTGAATAAAAACCACACCATGTTGTCACAAACCTTATATCAATCCAGAATTTTTTCACAATCATTTAATGCTTTTAAAAATCAGGTATCTACACGACAAGCAGAAATATCAAAACCTCACCCAACCTGACTGAACTTTACCCAGCGCAACATAGCCATACCTGACTCAGCATGTGGTTGGGTGTACCTAACTTATAAATGCTTTGTGTAAAAGTATGTATCAATGTGTGGTTTCACTTTTCAACCTAAAAAGGATGTGTTCCTTCTATTCATGTCCTTGCTTTGTGAATTTCTTCAGTTTTTAAAGGGTTCAAAAGGAGGAAAGCACCAAGAAAGCTGCCCTTGCCTGATTGGCTGCCAAGTGCCAGCTAAGCCCACCTTTTTACCAAGGGGAGCCACAGGGGCTGCAGACACTTAAACAGGGCCTTGTACAAATGTTGTTTGAGCTGGTGCTTGAGGCTGCACTCACCGTTCCATCACTGTAGGTGGCAGTCACTACCACCTACCTTCAAGGCCTGTTTAACATTTGTGCTGTGATGGTACCTTAAAATGAATAAACAACAATGGAATCGCCCTTGAAGGTTGACAGCCACTGCTTTTTCTTTGTGCTCCAGTCTGGTTCTGTACAGCATCATTGTCCTCATTAATGGTTCACCTAGGAATTTGGATGCAGGTTGACACAGAGTCAGACATTGCTGACTGACACAGCTGATTGGTTCCTGTGGTGCCACCCACTGGATATCATTAGATGATACTGGTGTTTGATAATTGATCATGCCCATTGCCCAGGTTTACCTGCTATTTGAACAAATATTATGGAAGGTGAATTATGTATATCCAGAGGTATATCCTATGGTAATGATATGATTTGCTGTTAAACAATGCATGTTTTACACTTAGATGCTGGATAGTTGTACAATTTTAATTATGATTTGTCTCTAGCTGTTCTACATTATACAGGTTCTTCATTTAAGGCCAGCTAATGGTTCATGGAGTAAAATTAAATCACTTTTAAGATATTTCAAACATTACCTCTTACTTCAAACTTTCTCTCTCTCTTCTCTCTCTCTCTCTCTCTCTCTCTCTCTCTCTCTCTCTCTCTCTCTCTCTCTCTCTCTCTCTCTCTCTCTCTCTCTCTCTCTCTCTCTCTCTCTCTCTCTCTCTCTCTCTCTCTCTCTCTCTCTCTCTCTCTCTCTCTCTCTGTCTCTGTCTCTGTCTCTGTCTCTGTCTCTGTCTCTGTCTCTGTCTCTGTCTCTGTCTCTGTCTCTGTCTCTGTCTCTGTCTCTGTCTCTGTCTCTGTCTCTGTCTCTGTCTCTGTCTCTGTCTCTGTCTCTGTCTCTGTCTCTGTCTCTGTCTCTGTCTCTGTCTCTGTCTCTGTCTCTGTCTCTGTCTCTGTCTCTGTCTCTGTCTCTGTCTCTGTCTCTGTCTCTGTCTCTGTCTCTGTCTCTGTCTCTGTCTCTGTCTCTGTCTCTGTCTCTGTCTCTGTCTCTGTCTCTGTCTCTGTCTCTGTCTCTCTCTCTCTCTCTCTCTCTCTCTCTCTCTCTCTCTCTCTCTCTCTCTCTCTCTCTCTCTCTCTCTCTCTCTCTCTCTCTTTCTCTTTCTCTTTCTCTTTCTCTTTCTCTCTCTCTCTCTGTCTCTCTCTCTGTCCCTCTCTGTCTCTCTCTCTGTCTCTCTCTGTCTCTCTCTGTCTGTCTCTCTTTCTCTTTCTCTTTCTCTTTCTCTTTCTCTTTCTCTTTCTCTTTCTCTTTCTCTAGCTCTCGCTCGCACGCTCGCACGCTCTTTCGCTCGCACGCTCTTTCGCTCTCTCTCCCCCTCTCTTTCTTTCTATTTCTCTCTCTCTCTCTCTCTCTCTCTCTCTCTCTCTCTCTCTCTCTCTCTCTCTCTCTCTCTCTCTCTTACCTCTCTCTTTCTCTCCTTTTCTGTCTTTGGGCTCTTTTGGAGTCGATTGGACCTAGCAAGTGCTTACTTCAACTATGGAGTGGTTAGACCATATAGCTTGAACACATTACAAAAGGCATAATACGATTGTCACGCTATATCAGTCAGGAGGTATGATTTCCCCACGAGGCTGGACACAGGAAGTTTCAAAAAGTCAAAGCTCGTGTACCATGTATTTTGTATAATCTCTTGGCATTTGTCACTGTGCCATAGCAACAGCGTCTCACGCTGTTCGGTGTTAGCTGGGTGACTGATAAGGACAGTTAGCATGTTTTGTGAGCATACGAAGTGACTTTTTGTTCGGATCAGGGGTTTATGTTCACGCCCCTCGGGGTTTGTGCGCCTGGATGGATTCATGGAATCGCCCGTCCCAGGCTCTTCCCGGGAACCTCTGGCGGCTTTTCCGTAGCATTGTTTACTGCGTCCCCTGGCTGCGCTGCCGTCAACGTGCATGCAGCTTCACCGAGCGGCGTGCTTCGCTGTGTTAGTGATTTACTTGGCACAATTGTGTCATGTATAAGCTAAATATGCTAGACGGACGGATTCCTTAGGTTTGCCCGACCGAAGCGCAAACATCGTATGGCACCGAGGGCTGTTCAATGTTCATGACGTTCTGCCGCAGCTGATGAGTGCTGCTGCTAAAACGGCTGACCAATCACAGTCCATTGTGGGCTCAGGGTGTGGGAGAGGTGAGGAGAGGGATGGAGTGAGGAGAATGAGAACCAGTGACGTACTGAACGGCCCTCAGGAGTTACCCACTGACAACCATTGAGGAGCTGGCATCACGCGAGTGCTAATTTTCTTGGTTTGGGAAGCAGTAGGAAATACCGAGTAGGGCAGTACGACGTGAACACCTTAACCCTCGCCCGTAAACGGCGATCTGCCACCTTCGCCCATGCAGGGGGGGGGGTTGGTGCGACCCCCCCCCCCCTTGGCGTTTGAAAACGGAGCGTCGTAGAGCTTAGCGGAAAAGACCAACGGATTGCTCTCGCCGAGATCTCGCGATTGGTGGTATATTTTTTGGTCCTAGGTCAACATTTGACCTACTTTTGACCGGTCAAAGGTCAAATTTTCCGAAAAATAGACTTTTTTCAACTTTCCGCGGCGATTGCGGCAAAACGGTGGGAGATATCGACTTGAAACCTTCACTATCGTGTTCCTTGATCAATTCTCTATCGTTTGGTATGTATTTCGTTTCCCTAGCTCTAAAAATGGCGCGTTGGGAGCGCCGGAAGTTGGCAAGGTCACAGTCGGCGGCAGAAATTCGAAAAATCAAAATTTAAATTTTTGAAATCTGATTGTATTTTTGGATTTGGAAGGTCCATTTGCTCCCTATAGAAGCTAATATTGCTGCATATTCCCATTGAGGTGACAAGAATTAGCAAAATAGTGGTTCGGGCGCTTTTCAAAAATAGTACCGGACGCTGTTCCTCTTGTGACGTCATAGCTCCGTGACCTGACCTGACCCGGTCAAGTTTCTTATACCATATGATAGCCAATACTTGCCCCAACATGCATGGGAAGTTTCATCACGATCCATCAACCGATGTCCGTACCACCGGCAGGAAACCTCGGGCGTTGGCACTCAGTTTGTGAAAATCCGGCCGGAGGCTGTTCCCTTTGTGACGTCATAACTCCGTGACCTGACATGACCCGGTCAAATTTTTTTTATCAAAAGATGCGCAAGGTTTGCCCCATAAGGTACCCAAAATTTGGCGGCGCTGCGCGCCGCCGTTTTTGCACTATTCCCGAAAAACCTCAGGGGGGGGGTTGCACCAACCCCCCCCCCCTACATGGGCGAGGGTTAACCCTCGCCGGCACAGGGGGGGGGGTTGATGCAACCCCCCCTAAGGTTTTTCGCGAATAACTCGCGTAAAAAGCGGCCGATCGCGACGAAACTTTCAGTACCCTCGCATTGATCAATTTTACACCTACCCTGAAAATTTCATGACCCTGACCCCAATGACCTTTGACCTGTGACCTCTTTTCTGTGACCATGTTTGGCCGAAATCGCGGCTCGGCGCATGTCGGCTCGCATTAGCCGCGCGTTTGTAAGCTTTTCGTGGTTTCAAACGTTCAAACATGTGATTTGATGTTGCTCCCATGCATTAGGGTGGGTGTCAAGGTCACCTGAAGGTCAGGTCAGGTCATTGACCTTTGGTGACCTCGGGTGACCTCGGTTCACTTTTTCGAGTTTTACATGTTTCTAGGCTAGTTTTTGGAGCTGAATTCGAATTTAGCAACCATTTGAACATTTACGAAGTAGTTTTGGTGCCTTCATAACATGTTACGAAGCTGTCCGAGGCGGTTGACACGTATTACGAATACCCGTCACAACCCCTACCGGTTGACCTGACCTGACCTGACCCGACCTGGTCTAAATGCTTAAAGACATCATCTCTGATCAAAACTAACACGATATTCGTGATCAGCACCCCGGAAAACCACATAGCAGCCACACTTGTAGACTTTCTAACAGGTCCCGATTTTCCCGGTTTTCGGGTCATTGACCTGACCTGGAAGGTCACCCGATGACCTAGGACCTTAAAATTGGGTATCATCGGCTTCGTCTCGTGACGGGCAACACGCTCGTTTTTTCCGCGAAGCTCTAGCTCGATCAGGGGCCAAACGCGAGGGGGGGTCGTACCACCCCCCCCCCTTGTGCCGTCGAAGGACTCAAAATGGCCTGTGCCGGCGAGGGTTAACACTCTTCTGGTATCTCTAGTATCTTCAATCTTGTACTTCCGATATAAACGCACCGCGAGACGATGCGATTTTCCGCGCCGTGTGTGGTGTCTGTTCGTTCCAGGCGCGGGCGTGTGTGATGTAGCGCCGTGCGTGACGTCATCTGTCGGTTCCAGGCCGTGTGTGACGTAGCTTCTGATGTGACGTCATCTGTCAGTTCCAGGCCGTGTGTGACGTAGGTGCCGTGTGTGACGTGACGTCATCCGTCCGTTCCAGGCCGCGTGTCGTGCCGCCGCTCGGTGCAGCCGCAGTCCACGTGCTCAGCCGACGGCTCCAGTCGGTGCCAGGCTCCGGCGGACCCTCTGACCCCTCGCACCGCCCCCCGGGCCGTCCTAACCACGCCCCTTGGACGCTCCCACAGCCTCTCCACTGAGTGAACGGACCATCACATCCTCACAGACATCTCCTCCCACCCACCCCACCCCCAGCTGCCGCTCCCCTCCTCCCTCCCGGCGGTCCCCTCCCTGCCCTCAGCTCCGTCCCTCTCCCCACTCCCCTCCCACCCCTCCCGTGAGCCATGTCGTCGCGACGGAAGCAGGAGGAGAAGAACCTGCAGCTGCTGCGCGAGCAGGCGGCGCTGGCGCCCAACAAACAGTGCCTCGACTGCGGACAGCGCGGCCCCACCTACGTCAACATGACCATCGGCTCGTTCGTCTGCACATCGTGCTCGGGCAGACTGTGAGTGATCTACGGGGCTGTGTCGGGAGGGGGAGGGGTACCTTCTTTTACGGCAGGCTGAGGTTAAAACTGAGTGACGCACGGGATCTGCGGTGGGAGAGGGTTACGGTGTTTATGCTATGGATACAGCACGGGCTAGGTATAAGCGGTTTTTATTAGTGTCTTACTGTTTTTTTTTTGCAAAAAGATTGCTTACAAAGCATCATTTTACAACCGGAACCGGTACCTGATTATGTGACCACGATCTGAGCATTTCCGAGTCTTAGTCACCTGTCGCATAGCCAGCGTACCGTTCTGTGAATCACTGCGTTATCGTGGGTTGTCAGCTACATGCCACTTGATTGATCCAGTTCCTGCGTAACAGTGGCTTCCAACCTGTTTGATTCGACTCCGACATCGCATTGGTCGAAATATTTTCTCCTCCCCAACATACCTTAGGGGACGTGCGGTGCATCCTACCGAGAAGATTAATTAACCCGGCAGGCGGTGGGCCTCCCAGCCACCTTCCGCGCGGTGGGGGGGGGGCATTTTTTTGCCCCCCCCCCCTCGTATCTCCGAAACTACTGGACGGATCCGGAAAATTCAAACGGCGTTCGATAGCCCTGTCAAATTTGTTGAAGGAAACCAAATTTCATTGACCTCGGGGTCACCGATGACGTCACAGGTCAGGTCAAAGATAAAATGTTTCACCGTTCACGGGGCTTCTAGGGAAATCGCTATAACACCGAGTAAAACGCATTTTGTCGAAAATCAGCGATAAGGCGTCAGTTGTCTAGTACATATGTTGCTATTAGAGGTCACTGGTCATACCAGGTCAGGTCACAGGTCAGGTCACCAAAGGTCACCAAGGGTCACCACATGAACCCAACTTTACTAAGGTTGTGCGATGCATGTTTTATGGCCAGTTTTTCATTTCCAACTCAATGGTATTGGTTATAAGACCATCAGGTACAGTTTAGGTCACTTTCTGGTGGAGGTCAGGTCAAGGTCAGGTCAAAAAAGGTCAAATTTCAAAGTTGATATTTTTGCATAAAATGGGTATCGATTCGATGCAGCTCGTCACGGGGAGTCTAATGGTGGTCTTTGTTTTGCGCTACGAGGTCTAGAATTGCTAAAAATTGAGTTTGAAAATTTGACGTCATCAATTTTGAACAGTTTTTTCGCTATAACTTGGCCAAAAAAAGAGGTATTGATCTCAAATTTGGTATGTAGATAGAAGGCGGTAGGGACTATCACATATATTCCGTTTTTTTTTCGAAATTCAAAAAACTTCTTGGATTTTCGGCTATTATATTCAAAAAATATATTTTTTGATTTTTGGGGGTCAAAATCCAAAAAATTCGAAAAACCGAAATAGCAGTTTTGTAGCCTTCTTGATTTCACACCTTCTATGTCTTGAACATTTTTTCTGTATCTCTAAAGCTGTAGGCCTGAGAGCTCTTCCCGCGAAACCTTTTTTGGGTCGAAAATGGCAAAAATGACGTCACTCTGACGTCATTAGCGGCCGACCTATTATAGCCTTTGGAAAAATTTTTAGTCACCATGTGCGCTAGCTACTCCCGGGAGGGTACTGAAAGTTTGGTGACGATCGGCGCAGCGGTTCCCGAGATATATCGAAAAAACTAAAGGGGGACAAAAAAATGCCCCCCCCCCCCACCGCCTGGAAGGTTAAATTGTCGAGTTTATAAGATTCACTTCTTCCCTTGCAAGCTGCATCATCTTATATCCCCCTAGGGTATATCCCCCTGGTTGGGGACGGGGGTCCCACTACCATAGAACCACACTGAGTGAGTACGTGTGCTCGGGACCGGCCGCCGACCGATCGGTCGCCGTCACTGATTGGTGTCCGATCCTGGTGGCACGGTAAACATTGCTCGGGACACCGCGACTCCGGGGAGGCCGGCACCGGCGCGCCGCTCTGGTGTAACGTGTAACGCGGCTGTCTCTGTCTGCTGTGCCGTGTGACGCGGCTGTCTCTGTCTCTGTCTGCTGTGCCGTGTGACGCGGCTGTCTCTGTCTGCTCTGCCGTGTGACGCGGCTGTCTCTGTCTCCTGTGCCGTGTGACGCGGCTGTCTCTGTCTGCTCTGCCGTGTGACGCGGCTGTCTCTGTCTCCTGTGCCGTGTGACGCGGCTGTCTCTGTCTGCTGTGCCGTGTGACGTGGCTGTCTGTCTCTGTCTTCATATCTGTCTCGTCTTCATCTGCGGCAGCAGGTGGAACTCCGCTTTGTTGTCTACGTTTTTGTCGTCCACGTTCGCCCATGTGGTCCACATGGTGACAACATTCAGATTTCTGTATGTGTTCGTTTTTATGGGGAGGATGATAACTGATGCTCATGTTATGACATGTTTGCTCGTACCGTCTCCCGTGCCACGGTCCTGACCGATCGGTGTTGGGCCGTGCCGACAGCCGCGGTCTGACCCCGCCACATCGCGTCAAATCCATCTCGATGGCCAGTTTCTCAGCCGAGGAGATCGAGTTCATCAAACAGCGAGGCAACGAGGTGAGCCTCCGCCGCCCCCGCCGCCGCCCCCGCCCCCGCCCGGCCGAAGGTCGAACCGCCCGCCGCCGCCGCCGGCAGATTGAGCAGAACTGATGGCAAGGTCGGCCGCTGAGCCGTGCCCGTGCCGCCACAGACGGACGGTGGACCGTCCTGGGAGGGGAGGTGTAACGCCCACACGTGTGGCGGGGGGGGGGGGGGGGTAACAGCTGCTGTGGTGGCGTCTGTGGGCCGTCTTGGGGGGAGGGAGGGGTACACTTGACCTCATTGTTTTGGGTGATGGGTTAGGCGGAGCGGTAAACAATTTAGGAGGGAGGTCAAATTAAATAGAACAATATGTACATGCTTGCTGCGCTGTTTCTTTTGCCCAATTGTATATTATTACCTGATGTGTAACTGTATCCTTACCTACGTCACTAGCTTTCTATATTGTATACTGTGCGTTTTTATGTCATCTCACATGCTCCCTTTCCGAGAACAGTGAGTCACCGTCACCGTTCTAACGTTGGCCGTGTCCGCGTCTCTGAACGTTTCCAGTGGTGTAAAGCGGTATGGCTAGGCTCGTTCGATTCAAGTCGACATCCGACAATCGACATGAAAGACGACTCGCAAATAAAGGACTTCATGGAACTCAAATACGAGAAGAAGCGGTAAGTGAAAGGCCGGCGTAGTACTTTTTCTGCGACTCTTTCTCGTTAGCAAGAACTCTGTCGCACCGTAAATAAACAACATTCCTCCGGGAATGTTATCTCGCTGAGTGTGTACCCTATTACGCAGTGGGTCCACTTCACCGCCATCTGCGCCGTCAGAGGCCGCAACACGGTGACGTCACCGAATGTGACGTCATCACGGAGGGACGGCTCTCTCACACTGTACGTCCGCCGCGTGCCGCAGGTACTACGTGGAGCCGAGCGTGGCGTTTAAGGACAAGCCGTCGGGCGGCGGCGGGGGCGGCAGCAGCCAGCCGTCGCCACCGGCCGCCGTCGAGCCACCGCCCGCCATCAAACCGCTCTCCAAACTGGCGGGGGCACACGTCAAACCGATCGTGCTCGGACAGAACGTAAGGGACTGACGGGGCTTGGGGCTGGCGGTCTGTAACAATATTGGTGTCATTTATTTGTAGTGATAGTGGAAGCAGGAAGGTGTGAAATGCAAAAAAGTACTGGTAGCTTTCGGATACTCACTTCTTCGTAGCCTTTACCAGCCTAGGAAATAATACGCCAACTTCTGTGTGTGAGGCGGTCCGGTCCAAGCGCAGTGGTTTGAAGACTCGGTTGGTTACATAACGCATTCCTCATTGCTCCCGGCTGACCTCAGCCGGTCCGTGTTTTCCCTGTGAGCACGTACGTCACTTCCATGTCGGGCCGGCTTACCCCCCCCCCCCCCCCCCCCCTACATATACAAGTCACGCACACAGTGGTGTAGGGACTGACTGACTCTGTTCGTCTTTGTCCGACATCTAACCTATCAATCTATCGCCCGCAGTCGACGAGCAGTGGGACGATCACCACCACCAGTCGGCCGGCCGAGCGGAAAAACATTGACCTGCTGGCCGACCTGAGCCCGGCCGCGTCTGCCGCGCAGGGCGACCCCTTCTCCCCTACCGGGCGCGCCGCCGCCTCCGCCGCCACAGCGCAGACGGCCAACTTCGCCAACTTTGCCAACTTTGACGCGCTGAATGCGGCGGCTCCGCAGCCAGGTAGGTGCGGGGGGGGCGGTCAGGGTGCGGAGGTCAGATTGGAGCGATATGCCGGCTATTAGAACTGCTTACCTCAGGCACCTGCTGGTCGTACGTTAGATATCATCTAATGCAAAAACCATCTAACGTACGACGTTAGATACCATCTAACTTACGACGGAGATGTTAGAGCCCTGCGGGATGTTTTACATCGGGAAACAATTCATGCGGTTCTCGATTATCATGTTTGACATCCTACACTGTTGTACAGCCCTCAGCAGACTGCGTGGTAGGTATTCTTTTTTCGACAAAACCGGTAATAACTCAGAGGCTATGCTATCAGTCAGTCAGAACTCACTGCAAATAGATGCGCCATGCTCCACTCCTTCGATTAGGTGTATCACTAAACGAAGTATACGCCTTGTGTGGCAACAAAATGCAAAAGTTTGTTTTAGGGGCAAATATAAACTTTTGGATTTTGTTGTCGAACTAGAAGGAAAATGAATACGGTGATGATGCCAATCTAAGGTGCGGAGTCTCGCGAGTCTTCCTGTTACGATTTGCGAATGACCGATAGCATAGTATGCGCATTATTCTCATTTTAGTCGAAAAAAGAATACCTACCACGCAGTTTGCAGAGGGCTGTACCATTTCCTGCCGGGCGGCGCGTGCATTCCGTTCCGCTGGCTCCGCCGGTTCCGTGTTTCTCGGTGACTGGTTACGGTGACCCCGGTGTGCCGGCTGGGTGTCGCCGCGCCGGAGACGTGACCTCCGCGCCCGTTACTGGCCGGCCGGCGGTGCCGCTCTGTGCAGATGCCGTGAGCCGATACACCGGGCCGCGTCCTGTCTGGGCGTGTGGCGCTCCGCCGGATTTCCTCTGTCTCCCGGCCGGGCGCGGTCCTGTCGAGTCATTCCCGCCGGCTCCCGCAGCTGACTGGCACTGACTGGTACTGTGCGGAAACCACGTGGTATCCACCACCATCCCCACGTGTTCTGTATCAATATCATATGACGTGTGTCGTCACATAGATTTGGGATTTCTATGCAATTAGACAGACATGACCGCTGTTGTCAGTGATTATGCGACTTCCTCGTTGAATGTGGTGCCACTACTGAGTACGACTGTGTAAGGTGGTGATGTGTTCGTACACTGGTCAACCTTTAATCACCAATAATCCGGGCTGCTTATACACAAATGTTTGGCCCATACAAATTACCAGGCGACAGACTGTCATCAACGGCTGTCAATTAAAGCACGGACGTTTGGCTGTCCCATATAAGCAGACGCCTGTTTGTGTCCAAACGGACTCTGGTTACAGTTCCATTTCGGGCCGCAGCAAATCGATCAGCCCGGCGCTACGTGCGGCGATGATTGCCTAGGTTTGCGCCGTGTTGTGATACGTGCGTCGCGCTCCGTCGTGCAGGAGACGCGTGGGTGTGTTTCGGTCTGTTGGTTATCCTACCCGGTTAGGGCGCTGCGGTGAGTCTATGGATCACGCCGCACGGCTGTGGGTAGCAGACGGGCAGACAGAGGCAGAGGTTTCTGCCCCGCCGGGTACATCCGTCAGACAGTGTCGGTGTGTGTGTGTGGGGGGGGGGATTAACCCCAGACCTCCGCCTCTGCGGTAATGCGCCGCCGTCTCTAATGCGTGATCCGTCTGCGTCCGCTGTGACGAGAACACCGGATAAACAGGTCAATAACTTTCCGTTCAATAACCAGAGTTATATAAAATAGTGAACTTCTCGCCGCATTCCAGACACGTTTGCGAAAATACGTTCACATTTGAGTTTTGCGCCCGTTTATGATTTCAGAAGTTTATTTGCGTTGCATGGATCAACCACCCTGTACTCTGCACTCTGCAGTCACGTCCCTTTCTCCTGTCTTGTCCTCTGTCCCCTGTCCCGCCGCGGCTGTCCTGCCGCGGCCGGTGTCTGTCCGGTGTGCGATGGTGGGCCGGCACGCTGCGGCAGACCCCCCCGCCGGGCACGTGCGGTCTGCGCGGCGGGCGGTCGGACGCCGGGGAACGTCACGGGGTTCCCCCTACTGAGACCGGTTTGTTGCGCTCCGGCGCAGACCGGCGAATCACCGCTCACCAGTCGGTGGCGTGCGGACCGCCGTGAAAACGGACAGCACGGATGAGCAACACTGACAGTCATAGCCTTTCAATGCGATCCGTGTTGTGACTAGTTGGACGCGATGTGTCATGCGATCGCATGAGGTGTTTTGTATTGACCATTGTTTTCCTTATTGTTCAGCTGTGCCGGATGGATTCCTATTTCGCAACAGCAAAGTCCCGGCTATAATCCCGAATGTGCTGTTGAATAATTACTAGTCCATGTCCCTCTTTGCTCAGTGCTCACTAACTACTAGTTACCAGCTGACCTTTAACGCAGCTTTCCGCCGTGAGTCACTCACTCTCTTCTAACACCCCCACCCCCAGGTGCGCGGCCAGCCACCAGCACGGCGCCCGGCTCGTTTGCCAACTTCGGCTCGCCGGCGGCGGCGCTGTCGGCGGTACCTCTGGCCACGTCCAGCGCCGCCCCGGCCGCGGCTCCAACCTCCTCGTCGGCCGCCGACCGGTACGCGGCGCTCAAGGAGCTCGACGAGGTGCTCAAGTCCGAGGTGGAACCCAAGATCGACTGGACGGCCGGCGCCGCCAGGGGTGAGTGAGCACGGGGTCCGGGGGTGAGGAGGGGAGGGTGCTGAGAGTCATAAAACGTTAGGTGTGCTGTGACCGGCAGCCGGGTACTTCTTGCAGTACCTATGTGACGTTGGTGTGTCATTATTTTGCATTTTCATAACATTATTTCCTGTGTTCCTGAGTCCAACAACAAACGTTTGTCTGTTCAACAAACATTATACCAATACGCCCATGACCCGCGTGATGTTTTCCATTCGTCATGCTCGACCCTTACGCATAACAAACGTTCATTCATTTACCATTTCTGCTGCGTCAGTATCAGGGATACTCGCAGACCTCACCATTCATTGACAAATCCACGGCTCTGGATGCTCCGTTTCCTCCTGACGAGTTCCGTCCACGCGTTCCGTTTCCGCAGTGTGTGAGTCTGTCTGCGGTCCACACCGTACTGTCTCCTCGCCGTGCGACGGTCCAGCAGCCGTCTTCCTTTCCAAGGACCTTCCTCTCCACAGCCGTGCCGATCACGGGTTCCCTGCCCCCCCCCCCTCCCCCGCCCCGGTCTCACATTTCGCGCCATGTAACCGGAGCGGGCGGCGGCGGGCGCGCCAAACACCTGCCATCAACAGCTGAGCGGGCGGGCCGAGCGCTAACAAGCTCGGCCGGCGCCCCGCCCCGCCCCGCCCCTCCCTGTCCCGGGGGACGGGTCGGAGTCCGGCGCCGACCGGTGCGGTCTGGTCTGACCGAACTGGAGCTGCGCTGACACTGGTCCACTCCCCGCCAGGTCACGAGCCGGCGAGCGGCGGTGGCTGGGCGGCGTTCGGCAGCCCCCACCAGCCGGCACCGGCCTCCAACGGAGCCAGTCCGTACGGCCAGAGTCCGCAGCAGCACAGCTTCCCGGCCGGCCAGTTCACCCACCACGCGGCCAACGGCTTCAGCCCCGGTGAGAGCGGCGGGGAGAGAGGGAAGAGGGGCCGCTGGCGTCCGGTCGAACTGTGTGATGTACGGTAATGAAGTTTATGAGTCCCTTGTGTTGCCGTAATGCTGTGGAATCTGGTTTGTTCGTGAGACGATGGTGTCACTCAGGGGATACTGGAGCTCAGATATGATGTTCGTGATACGTGGCACCAGTACCACGATACTAGTCCGTTAGCATCGTTACTGGTGCACCTGGACTGCAACAACCGAGCGTAACCGTGTCGTTTCCCCCGGAAAGCTAACGTCGACCCTGACTGGGGCACGAAGGTCGGCCGCTGCTCTCGTTCAGATGATCAAAGTTACGTCACTATAATAAGAGGAGGGCTATAATTTTACGATATTACCTTGCATAGACCTCTTTACTTTGTAGAGGTCTATGTACAATGTACCTTGCTTTGTCACCGAGTATCCGTGCCGATGGACGACATCCGGCCTTTTGTTGACCACTGACCAGTGGCAAGGTGCTGCTTACCAGATTGCCGGCGATCGTCCCTCGCCTGATCACATGGCGTGGCTACCGCGGTGTAGGAGGATGTTGACCAAAGCACATGAATATGAAGCACGCTCACCTTCATGGCGTGATGTGTTTTCGTTAAACCACAGGGGTCGATCGTGTATTAATTTAGCTTGCAGTGTCAATGTAGATGTAGATGTAGATGTGGGGTGCTGCCTTTGCATCGGCACCCCTGTTGTTTGCATAAAATTCACTCACAAAGCTTTTACTACGACTAAGCACGTGGTAACTAAGCACTAAGCAGAAACAAATGCGTGCGTGCCAGGGATGTGCATTTAGCGGTTTTTAGGCAAAAAATAAAATAAAATGCGAGCAAAAAAAAATGATGAACACCATTTCTTCAGCCTGCATTGCCTTGCTTAACCTTCAGTGTTCTTCTCCTCGATTTCCACATGTTGTAAAGAATGTCCTTTTTTTCTTCAATGTTTTCTGACTCAAACAGGAAAGTCCCCATAATTGTTTCTTGGTTTTCACGCATTGGCTTTTGTAACAAAATTGTTTTGCACCTTTCTTGTGATATTCCTTCATCTGGACAATCCAGCAAAAAATGTTTTAGATCTTCTTTTTCACATCCACAAATGACACACTCTGTGCTTTGTCCTGTATGTCTTTTTCTGTCATTCAAAGGAAGTGTAGCTGTTCTTGCTCTTAATAAAACCATGGATGCTGGTTTGTTGTCATACACCAAATCTTCTTTTATTTCTGTTTTCCATTCCTTGTACATTCCAAGACTTGTTCTTTCCTTAACTTCATCCTCCCACTTTTTGCTGTCCCATTTCTTTGCCCTTCTTTCAATATCCATTTTTGTTACAGCCGGTATCTCTGGATCAATGCCATATTCCTCTTTATACTTCAAGCTGGTTTTTGTCCATTTACTCTGTCCATGTCTTTTCATTTCTTCTACAACATTTTTTAAAAGCATATTTTCCCTCATTTGAATATTCTTCAGGTACAGAAGTCTTCCTTTCATTATCCTTGTCTTCATTTCTGATGCCCCTATTTCTCCTCTCAAGGAGCAATTTGGTGCATACATAGGCGCACCTAGTATGCTTCTGTAGACTTTATTTTCTATTCTTTGAAGTTGCTTAATCTCAGAATCTGTGAAACTGATTATGCTTGATCCATACAATATAGCAGGGATCGCTACACTTTTCCAAAATGTCTTTCCAATCAATAATCTTTGACAGCTTTGGTACATGATTGGCAAAGTCATATTGGCCATCTTGTTAGCCTTTTCAATATTTTTTTCTCTTCTGTTCTTTAAACATGTTTCTCTTGTCTTCAATCTCAATTCCTAAGTATTTTATACGATCTTGCACCTTTATTCCCAATATACTGTCAGGTTTTTCCTTCATATTCCATATAATGACAGAGCTTTTTTCTTTATTTATCTCCAGTCCACAACTTCTGCTCACTTCAATTACCACGTTTAGGTTATTTTCAGCATCATGTAAAGTTTGTGCCATTACTAATCCATAATCTGCATAGAAAAGTACTTGTATGTTGAATAAATCATTTGAAAAACCTTTTCCTCTTTTCTCCAATTGTGTCGTTATGATGTATGTCACCAACTTAAAAAGTGTAGTTGATCCGGTACATCCTTGTCTTATGCCACTGGTAACATTGATAGTCTGCGTGACTGACTCATTCAGCTCCACCTTTGTACTGTCCCCATTGAAGATCTCTGTAATGGCATCAATCACTAATGGATCTATCTTGTACTTCTTCATATTTTCTACTAAAACATCTCTTCTAATCGAATCATAAGCTTTCTTATAGTCAATTGATATCAAAAAAGTGGTTTCTTTCCTTTGAAACTTTCCTCCACACAGTACTGCACAATCAATAAGTTGTCCTCCACTCTTCCTCCTGCAGTGAAACCGGCTTGTGTCTCCTTCATCTCATCATTTACTCTCAAATGTTTTTCTATCTTGTCCTTAATCATGCTCATAAATATTTTGTATGATATATTTGTCAGAGCTATGGGTCTGAGATCTTTAGCCAATGGCTTCTTTTTCTTAGGTAACATTCTCGTCCTTGATGTTTTCCATTCTTGTGGGATGTTTCTGCTTTCTAAGCTAATATTCATGCATTTGTTCAGAATTATCAGACTTCGCTCACTTTTGAGGATCACTTTATACATTTCTGGCTTAAGTTCATCTGGACCAGCTGCTGTTCCTGTCTTCAATCTACCAAGAGTCTGTTTTAATTCTGCAATTTCAAAAAGGTTACATTCCATTGCTCTTATTTCATGTTGGGGTGGCTGTGAGACCATATCCAAATGTTCTCTCAGCTGTTCCTGTACATTGTCCTCTTCCCAATGGCTGTTTTCTTCCAGATATTCTTTATATTGTCTTTTTATTTCTTCATTCCACCTCTCTTCTATGTTATTTTCGTGCTGTTGGTAAATACTTTTCCAGTATTTAGATAGCTGCTCTTTTGCATCTTCATCGTTGAGTTTAAAACCATTGTCATCAAATATGTCAGCCCCCACTCTTTTCGTCTCCCTGTACCTAAGTTTATCAATATGCTTCCATATTGCCTTGCTGTTATGTTTATCCTTCTTGATGTCTGCTACTATTTTACATTCATACAAATGAACTGCCTCCTTGACTAGAGCCTGTACCCTTTTCTTTTGCTTCTTATATTCATTTTCAAAGTAGCTTCTCATGGTTTCAGATTCTGCATTTCTCTTCTGCCTGTTTAATGATTTCCTTTTCTTTACTTCCTCCTTTATCTCTGTTGTTATCCATGGGGGTTCCATTGAACATTCCCCTTCTTCTTTTTTCATTCTTCTTCTATACACCATTTTGAGCGTTCGATCCCTAACCTCTAACATCGTTTTGTTATAATCTTGCATGGTTGTCACATCTTTTTCTTCTAAAGCCTTTTCTAATTCTTCTATAAACACTTGCAAGTTATCATCTTTGCAGGAATAGTAAGTCACTTCTCCACATTTCGCGGAATATCTTTTCCCTTTTCCCGTTTCTATCTTGAAGCTTGCCTCTATGAGGTTGTGGTCTGAAAGATCAAATACTTCCTTATTTTCATCAATCTTCATATTCTGGAAAACTCTGTACATTGTTTCGTTCACCAAAACATAATCAATGACACTTCTTTGTTCACCCCTACTCCATGTAACTTCTCCTTCACATTTCATATCTCCATTTAACATTTGAAGCATGTGTGTCTCCATCAACTCAAGGACTCTCTCTCCATTATTGTTTTTCTGTTGAGGTCCTAAGAATCCTATGTGTCCATTAAAATCTCCCATAATAATCTGAGATTTGTTGTCATTGCAATTGGTGGTAATAATGCTTTCAATTTCCTGTCTGAATCTCATGTTTCTTTTCTTATCTTCCTCAACTTTTTCAACAGAGAAGTACACTAGTATAATAGAAAAGCCCATTTTACCTATTTCTATTTGCACTTCCATTATGTCATATTCTTTGGTATTTGTCATCGTCACTTCAATGTCATCATTGTCTCTATAGATTACCATGAGGCCTCCTCCTCTTTTATCTTGTTTGTCCCTCATTTTTGAAACTTTTTCAGTCCTCTAGCTATCTGTATTTTATCTTGCTTTTGCTGGGTCTCTGTCAGGCACATGATGACAGGCTCCTTGATGTTAGCCATGATGTTCTCTATTTCAAGCATTTTTGGCTTTGTAAGCCCTTGTATGTTTAAGAGCATTATTTTTATCGACCCAAAAACTTCTTTTTCATGATGACTTTTGCTCAACTGATGTGTTTTCTTTTCCTCACAAACCTTTACCTTCTTCGGTTCCTGCTGTCACTTCCTCGTGACCCTGTCCCGGAAAGCCATTTGTCCTCTCCGAATGAATGCCTCTTTAGGGTCAGCAGGGTGCTCAGCATTGTACTTCGCAATTTTTTCTTTCAGTTCTTTTTCTTCTTCTCTTTGCTTTGGGGTTTTGTCAGTGGTTATGTACACTGTACTTTGTTCTATTTTCAGTTTGTATAATGCCTTCAATATCTTGGTCTTGGAGATCATGTCGCTTAGTTCCACCTTCATTGGTCGTATCCATGGTCTCCCTGTCAGTGTCTCCCTTGCCTGAGTTCTTTGTCCCAATCTTGTTGTGGTCTGATACCTGATACCTTTCAGTTGGAGTTTTTTTGTGCATAGTGTTTCAAATGCTTCTTTGTCTTTGGCTTGTGATTCATCTTCTGGCTCTGATAGTCCATGAATTATTATATTGAGCTTTCTTTTCTCCACTTCTTCCCTTTCTGTCATCACCTCACTGATCTTCCCTCCCACTTTGACTAGGATGTTATCTTCATTTTTCTGTAGACCTATGCCACTTTTTGCTATCTCAGAGTATGTTTTCTTTGCTTCCTTGACTACCTCTTCTTGTTGTCCTAACACTGTCTCTACCGTTGCATACTGCTGGGACATCTTCTTCATCACTTCTTTCTCCATTGTCATGATTTTCTCTTCTATACGGCTCTCCAGCTTTTTTGCTGTTGACTGAGCTTCAATGGCTTGCAGAATGTTTCTTTCTGTTTCTTTGATTTTTTCTTCCAACCTTTTCTCCATCTGCTTCATTTCCTTTATGTTTTCTTTGCATGATAAGCATGGCCAAAAGAGATCAAACTTCCCTATAGCCTGAAATGCTTGGGCTGAGATCCCTTGGCACGAAGGATGATGCCATTTTTCACAAACATCACACATTATCATGTCATCTTCCACATCACTAGATCTCTTTTCACATTGTCCACTGCCACACACTGACTTCTTCATGTGTTTCCTACTTTTGCTTTTGTTTTGACTGTTCACCCATTTTCCTTCCCTGAGCCCCTCATAGTCATCACTATCCGTTAATGGAGTGGGATCCGAGGTGCTGAAGTTTGGATGTTTACTCCGAGCACCTGCCATACCCCTTGTGATTTCCACTTACCGTTAAGGCACGACTTGGCTTTGATTGAAACTTCAAGATATAACAGTAGGTAACTACAAACTTATCTTCTTTTTGTAATTTCTCTCCAAATGTAAAGTTACTGCAAATGCGCCACGATTGCCTCGGCTTGTTAATATTCCATACTGACTCTTATAAGTAGTTTGCAAGTCAATCAGTAGAAAAATAATAACAATCATAAACTCAGAGCTTCTGTGTTCTAATCACTGTCACCAATATCTTTTAAATATTCTAGCATAAATATATTGATACTGAGAATACGCCGCAAGATGTTTACAGCTTCGTTGCCTAGCAACCATCCTCATGTCCATTATCAGAGGAATGTGTGCATCTGGAACAAACAGCTCATTGGCGAACAGAAGTACCTAACTGAATTTCATTTCGACGAGCAGCGCATGGTTTCTGAACAGGCCTGTTTGTGCCGGTCACGATTTTAGGAACAGATGTGTTTCTATTAATGTCCTGACGGTGGCCGCAGCAGCAGCGGGGCCGCCCCAGTTTCAAATGGGACCGCTGGAGCTGCTCTGACTTCTGCAGCTCAGTCTGCCTTTGATCTTTGTTATCCGTCGTCTAAGAGCTCTCATAACAGTGGACGCTCTAATGGCTGCCGCTGAACCTCAAATAGTGACGTGGCTGCCTTGTGAGCCGTGCCCTGGTGGCTGACTGTGACTGCGACTCCCTACGGTGACTGCCCTGTGAGTTGTGACACTCCTACCCTGGTGGCTGGCTATTTGACTCCTCCCATGTTGGCCTGGCGCCCCTGTGACACTCCTGCCCTGGTGGATGGCTGTGTGACTGACCGTGTCTGTGAGCCGTTCCCTGGTGGCTGACTGTGTGACTGTGGCTCCCTCGAGTGTCCGACCGTGCCGTTGACCCTGTGCGGTGGCGCCACGGTGCTCGCTAGGCGCATCCTGGCAGCAGCAGCCGCAGCAGCCGCAGCAGCATTACCATCATCAGCAGCCGCAGCATTACCACCACCACCATCAGCAGCAGCAGCAGCCCCAGCACCACCACCAGCAGCAGCAGCAGACGGTGTTCGGCCCGTTCACGTCGGCGGCCGGGCCCGTCCCGTCGGGCGGCTACGGCGGCTACCGCCCGCAGTACGGCGGCGTGCCGGCGCCGGGGCCGTACCCGGTGCCGGCGGGCCACGTGCCCGCTCCGACCGCCAGTCCAGGTCAGCCGGCCGGCCGGACCGCACACCGCCGTCCGAGGGGCAGGCGGTGCTGTCCTGCCGGCGCTGTATGGAAGCTCTGTTTGTGGTGTCCGCTGCCTGCATCCATCCACCCATTACTTCTTGGTTGTGTGATGTGTGACCCTAGCTCTGCGGCTGACTTGGTCACGGAGTCTGCTTTTCAGAGCTGAGTTTGTTTCGTTGCCGTACTGTTACCAAGCGTCTATTATTCGCTGCTTGGTTTGTCGTTTTAATCTGCATTGATTCCACGCATGTTATGTCGCCCAAATTGCTGTTTTATTACTACATACCAACCTCCTGTTTGTCCATTTGTCTTATCAATTTGAACAAAGTGCACCATAACCATTACGAACTGCATGCGTTTTACTTCAGACGATTGAGAGTAGTATTTTTATTTTATTGGGATGACCATTGTTCGTTTTCCTCTTTATCTTGTTAATGTCCGTGTGTTGTGATCGGGCCTGCATTTTTCCCGTTGATTTTCTCAATGTTTGTTAGTTGGTTTGCATGCGATGATCAATTTAAGGTCAGCACGTCTAGAAAGTAGATGTGTGAAGCTTACGAAAGCTGCTCTGCTCCAAAATTTGTTGATCTACAAATTTTTGAGCCTGCTGGTGATGACTACGTATGTCATATTTATTGTTTCTACATTAATTTGCCTGATGTATGCATAACTTTTATGATCAGAAAATCCGAAAGGTGCCTGTTTAAACAGCCACTTCAGGAAGTGGCTGTTTTACCATTTCACAATTAAAGGTCATTGTGGCATCGAACTCCCTATTACTCTCTTAACTAATTTTTTGAATTAAGTTAAACTTCTGACGGAAGAGCAAGCAAGGACATCAGTGCTGACGTCCCTCCGTATTTTCTTCCACTCCTGCCTATACGCCCCATAACACCCGCCTGTCCCGTTCGCCGTGCGCCTGACTCGACTCGCCCGCTGTCGGCAGATATGGGCGGCCTCTCGGGGTACGGCGGAGTGCCCACCAGCTCCGCCGGGTTCCTGTCGACCGCCGGCGGCTGGCCAGTGCCCGGACAGCCGGCCTCCGGCTGGGGCGCTCCGCCACACAACCCCTTCATGGTGAGGCGCTGGTACTAGCCGGGCAGGGGGCGCCGCGGATAGACAGACTCGTTTGTAGTGTGTGTGAGGTGGGACGGTGCTGCGGTAGGCGGCCCGGTGTGGGTGGTGGTGTGTGCGGGCGGGGCCCCGCTGTGTGCCCCGGGACTGACTCTGCCTTGTGGCGTTCGGGGCCCGCTGTGTGCGCCCCAGAGACTGCCGTGTGGGCGGTCGGGTCTGTCGTGTGGCCGCTGGGGACTTCTGCCCGGCGCGTGCCAACTAGAAGCCAGTGCAGCCACGGGCTGCTGTGGCTGCCCTGTTGTAGTAAACGCCTCCGCGGTGCCGTGACCCCTCATGATGGGTACTGCAGGGCCGACAGTCGACTTCCCACTATCGTCAGCCACACCGGTCAACCATCCTCACTTCGAGAGTTCTGCCACGTCGTTCTGATCGGGGAGGGCTGATGATATGTCAATTTTCCAATGCCCCTTTCCTTCAAATTGACGAAATTCACTGCCGGGCGCGGTTGCGAACGCGTTTGTGGAAACTTGGCGACTTTACAGCCAGGGCCGAGGCCCAATTCGTGGTTGGTGATACGCGAATGTTCGTCAAAGGCTCGCAGTCCCGGCACCATACTGTGGCATCCCATCCTTGCTGAATCCCATCTGGATCTGGGAGCTGACAAAGGACGCGTTTGTATCCTATGTCCTGGGAGAGAAAATCTGCATTGTGTGACTACCGGCATGAATCAAAAGAATGGTCTGCTTTGGGGATTTTATTTTTAGTGCAGCTGTTTGCATGTGTCTTTGGTAGTTCACATTTTGAAACGAGGGATGCAAGCATCGTCGGTAAGTTTCTATGTTGTGGGAATGCGGAATTGTAATTGTTTGGTGTTTTTATATGATTTATTTATTTATTTGTTGGGTGATTGAAATGTTCGCTGTTACTATGTTTGCTTCTTTGCATATAAGTTACATTGTTTCGGAGCAATTCTATCATGATATATCTTATATCTGTTAGCTGCTTGCTTAACTTCACTTCGTTTTGAGTTTTAAAGTTTCCACTTTGCTTTTATATTGAATACTTTGTTCTGATTTTGCACGATTGTGCGGTAGCGCACGCTGCCCGGGGTCCGATCATGAAGAGGAACCACACCGCAGAATCAGTGACGGACAAAACACCACAGACTGCTAAAAACCTTCAGGGGTGCAGGCCTGAGGCTGTATTTATTATGAGATGTCAGCCATTCACTCTCCCCCGGCCCAGCCGGGTGCCCTGTGTGTTGTCCGACATACGCTGATCTGCGGTGTGGTTCCCCCGGACTCGGGCGGCGGCTCTTACCGCGCCCCGGTGGTCTCTGTCCGCCGGCCGCCGGCGCTGACTGCCCTCCGCCCGCCCCTCTGTCTGCCCACAGTCCAACGGCGGCCTGGCCGGCTCGCCCGCCAACCCGCACAACCCATTCCTTTGATGGCTGTCCGGTCGCCGCCGTGCCGGTGCCGTCGGGTGCCACCGCTCGTCCCGGGTGTATGTGATATTTAGTTTGGGAGTCGCCGCGCGCGGCCGCTGCCGCCGATTTTTGTGCTCGTTTTCCTGTGCGCCGCCGGTGCTGCGGGGTCGTTTTGGTGTGTCCAACCTCGGGTGAATCGTGTTTTCTACGGCGGGTGGTGAGCTCCGCTTTGTTGCCGTGTCAGAGGGATCCGTTACGGGAGTGTCCTGACGCGCTGCGGCCCGGACTGGTGGCGCTCTCTGTCCGGACGCCGCCCGGGTCTGTGTTGTTATGTTGAACGGACGTGAGAGCGGTGGGAACTCTACAGCGCTAGTGTTTGTTGCAACGAGTTGCCGGCGGCCCAGGACTAGTACGGACGCCGCGACCGGGCCCTGACGGAGAATGTGCAATCTTTCAACGTGACTGCGCGGCGGCCGCGCTGAGCGGTGTGTTGCGGTCGGACGGTGAATAGAGTGTGGCCGCTGCCGACCCCGTGCGGCGGTACTGGGTTCGGGAGCTCGTGGCGCCAGTCCGTGTGACCGCCGCCGCCCCTTCCAGCTCCCCGCCTCCGCCGCGTCACGCCAGCTGTGTATCGATGCTCATGTATTACTTCAACGAATATCTGCCGCCCGACTGTGGGCGCCACTCAGCCGCGCTGCCGCCTGTCCAGCGCCTCCGCCTGTCGGTCTCCCCTACATACTCACCGTCCTGCCGCGCCGCCTCGACCGTCTCGCTGCCGACGAGACGGCACGAGGGCGTGAGAGGAGCCGCCTCTATCGCTCCCGAGACTGCCCCGTTCGCCCGCCGCGCCGGCCGGACGGGCCACTCGCCTGCTGCACTCTGCCCCTTCTGTTTGCCGCCGCGAGCAGCACAGTCCCACGTGAGCGCGCCGCTGTTACCGGACGCGCTCCTCGGGTCCCGGCGTCCCGTGTGGGCCGCCACACGGCGTCAGTCTGTTTGTATTATATCATGTTATCCTATCGTCAGTATATTAATAAACTCGTGATTTTATTGCACTCGCTTTCACCGATGGTTTGCCGGTATGAGTAAAGCGTTGCCATGAGTCAATGTGAATAGTGCGGCGACCCCAATTGACCCATAAGGTGACAAGGTGACTCGAAGCCAATGCATCGAGATGATCGAGACAAAAATGGCACCATTCATATCGCAGAAGGTTAACCCGCGCCCCACTTGGGAGGGGGGGCTTCATAGCCCCCCTCCCGTTTTTCTGCAATAACTTCCAAACCGCTTGACGTATCGACGCCAAACTTTCAGTACCTTCGGCTGCATCAATTTGACACCTTGTGTCAAAATTTGAACTTCGTAGCTACCATAGGTCGGCCGGAAATGACGTCAGAGTGACGTCATGTTCGGCCGATTTCGACGCAAAACATCGAACCACGGCAATCGCTCCCAAGGGCTCAGTTTTTAAGCTAGATCCAATTTCTTTGCATGAGAGGACTCAGAATAGACTGCGCTATCAAACTGCTATCTCGGATTTTCGAAATTTAGAAAATTTCGAAAATTTCATTTAATAAAATTCAAAATTTACATTTTTACATTTTTTCAAAAAAGTTTTTGACTTTTCGAAAAAACCGGAATATATGTGATAGAACGCGTTATTATGACTAACTCTAGCAAGTATTACCTAAATATCTTCAAAAATGGCCAAGTTATACGCATTATTGCAAAAAATTCACAATTATTAATTTTTCAAATCAATTTTTCAGCACGTATTTGGCATCGTACGCCAATATAAATAGCACCATCGTGTTCCGGAGCTCAAACTGCATCCAATAGACACCTTTTCTGTTGAAAAATTATAACTTCAAAATTTGACCTTTTTTGACCTGAAAGTGACCTGACCTAAGCTAAATTCGACTCAAAATGACCTCGAATGACACAGACGACATCAAATTCGAAATCTTTGGCCTAAATGGACGTTGGACATGTGTCACGTGACCGACGCATGATATAATATTTTCGTGACCTGTGATGACCTGACCTTGACCTGAAAATCAAAGTACAAGTTTGGTACCCTCAGGGTATCTAGAGCATCTGTTCACGAGTGTGTGAACCAAAAATGAGCCTGATCTGACTTGTAAGACGGCGGCCAGAGCCCAAAACGTGAACAAGCCAAAATGCTAATAATTTTTACTTTGACCTGACCTGTGACGTCATCGGTGACCTCGAGGTCAATGAAATTAGGTTTCGCTCGACAGTTTTTCCGGGGCTATCAGACGCCGTTTGAATTTTGACGATCGGCCCAGTAGTTTCGGAGTTAGGAGGGGGGCTATGAATAGCCCCCCCCCCCCAGTAGGGCGTGTTATACGCAGACCCCAGTGGGGCGCGGGTTAATATACTCGTAAAAGCAGGTTTGAATATGGTGAATTCAGGTGACTTCGGTAACCTCCAGAAGTCAACATATAACGCTGTTGTCAATGGCAGCCAATCCATAACTCAGCAGGTACTTAACATACCTACCTGCTATTTTGTGATCCCAGGCCTAGGTCATTATGTATCTTTTATGGGAGTGGAGGTTGAAACATACCAATAAGTCGCTGTGATGATTCACTTTCTGTTGCTTCCTTAACCGCGTTCGGCGCTTCTGACGTGCGCGTAGATTAGGCGGAGCTAACAAGAATACGATGTAGACCATTTTGTCATGGTTTGGGACGCTGCTTGGCATTTAAAAGCGGATCGGTATGCATTGTTTTATTATGTATTGAACTGATTGGCATCTAACGAATCTCACACACTGCAATAAATAGGTAGTGTTGATATATTTACAAAAGATCACGTACAAAGTGATTACACGAATATCTGTCCGTAGACAAAAGAGCACGAATCGATGTAACAAACGTCAACAACAACAACAGTAGCAAAAACAACAATAACCGGCTTGATTCTGGATACATGCGGGGACAACATTGCGAAAAGACGGTACGTTCTTAGTCCCTTTGCACGAAACTTATTTCACCGTAACAACAGTAAAATTCCCTTGAGCAACAGCAAAATTGCCAACATTCAATGAGCTAAGATAAATTGAGTCGCAAAGGCTTCTGAAATAAATACGAGATGAGCACCTAATTACTACTTCGTATGCAAATTCCGCTCGCGGTGTGTACCGCCGTATCTCATGGTCTGGGAGCCGGGATATGGCCCCACTCATGTCTCAGAGCTCAGCATGCCACACTGGGATCATAACTTGCCCCTCGGTAGACCATACTGCACTTGTGAGCCACAGAGTTGTAGGTCATATCATTTATACAGCTCACAGATCTTCATGCCTTGAGAGACGGCTCGAAGGTGTCTAAAGAGCTCATGCCACAGAGTTTGTCACCAAGCATGTAGCTCGCGAAAAGGTATGTGAGTCATACCAATGCTGCCACAATGCTCGGTGAGCTATGAGCTACTGCCACCATGGCTGCCAGCTCAGTACTTTCCGCCACTCGACTGGCTATAGCTGGTGTAGCTGCTGCCTCCGCCGCCGCCGCTGTAGCTTTCCGCCGCTCCGGGCGCGCCATAGCCGCTGGAGGGGGCCGTGTAGCCGCCCTCACTGTAGCCCTCGCCGCCCCCTCCGCCGCCACCCCCGCCGTAACCTAGCGAGACGTCCTCCGAATAGCCCTCCCCGCCGCCTCCGTAACTGCCAGAGTAGCCGGTATCGCCTCCTCCGGAGTACCCGGTACCTCCGCCTCCGGAATATCCGTCGCCTCCGCCTCCAGAATACCCGCCTCCGCCTCCGCCTCCAGAATACCCGCCTCCGCCTCCGCCTCCGGAATACCTGCCTTCCCCGCCATAACTAACCTCGCCTCCGCCATAGCCAACCTCGCCTCCGCCATAGCCGCCTCCATATTCACCGCCAGCTCCTCCGCCATATCCTCCAGCGTCTCCGCCATATCCTCCGCCACCTCCGCTGTAACCGCCTCCGCCTCCTCCACTATATCCTCCTCCGCCTCCTCCGCTGTATCCGCCTCCGCCTCCCGAGTAGCTCTCCTGGCTGATACCGGGGCCGATTACGTCCGCACCGCCTCCCGAGTACCCTCCGCCGCCGGAGTGACCGCCTTCTCCCACGTCATATCCTCCTCCTCCGCCTCCTCCCACGTCGTACGTTCCTCCGCCTCCTCCTCCGCTGTAGCCGGTAGGCTCGTACGTAGCCACCGGCTCGTAGGAGTAGCCGTGCTCCAGGCCGCCGCCGTGGCTGCCGCCCGGTTTGACCTCGCTCAGCAGAGATGTGTAGGAGACGGGGTAGGCTGGGCGGGGCAGAGAGTGACCGCCGCCGCCGCCCTTACCCTTACCGTGGCCGTGGCCGTAGCCCTTCTTGTAGTGTGTCTGGGCCACCTGTCGATAATGAGTGAGGTCAGGCAATGTCATGAGTGGCTTCTAAAAGTCTCTAAATAATTTTGATTGTCATTCGTTTCAAAAGTTCTTTCAGGAAGAACAGTTCAAAAAGCAATACCCGTTTCATCCTATAAACGGGTATTGTAGGGGAGAGTGGGGCAAAGCGGCCACCCTAACGCTTCTCACGATGCCAACGCTTGATTTTTAAACTTGGAAAGATTCTTTCTATACCAATGTGATCCCTATTAAGTTGCCTTTTATTTCAACTGCGTTTTATTTCCAAAGGCGTTCACATATGAAAGACATTGACAAAACTTTAAACCTATGCATATTGGCCACTTTGCCCCATACCCTGGGGCAAAGCGGCCACCGGCGTCTTCTCAAGTCCCGATATGAGAAACAAAATAGTTGCCTCGTGTACGACTAGGGTATTTGATGGTGACAAGGTTAAGCGAGGATGGATGTTTACTTTATCATCTTCCACCTGTAGGTAAGCAAAGAAAGGATTTTCATAAAAATAAACATTTAATTGCATTATTTGGTAACTCATGCAACTGAAAAGTGGCCAAGGTGAATGCATGACGACACATTTGAATATAAATAATGTTTTTTATCCAGATGGAAGCAACTTATGGCCAATTGGGGGGTGGCCACTTTGCCCCGGCCACTTTGCCCCGCGCATAACGTCCGAGACAAAAATATTCCAGCTTAGCTATTAGTGGGGTAAAAAACATTAAAAATGGTAGAATACATGTACGATAACCATGCAATGCATGGACAAGAACGCTTATAAAAATTCCAAACGGTTATGGAATAACATAACATTTAAAAATTGTAAACATAGTTGGTAACCTGGCAAGAAATGCTTTTCCGTGTTTCACAGAACAGTGGTGATGGGCCTGAAACCCCGGTCTGGCTCATTCGAACGACCGTGAAGAGAAGTATAATTGGAAACCATAAATTGGAACTGACGCCAGCTATGAAGGGCTAAAACGATGGGTGGCCGCTTTGCCCCGGGTGGCCGCTTTGCCCCACTCTCCCCTACCTAAAAACATTGTTGCCGATAAACATGTAATAGAAGCTTCCGCCTTCACCACATACTAAACCGAGCGAACTGTACAATACATATACCTTGGTGAGATACCGGAGAATGCCTTAGAACACCTGAGAATATCTAAGAATACCGACGCTTGATAATTGCACGGCAATTTAAAAGTAACACCCACACGGAAAATTTTCCGTAAACCGCTCCTCTTTCGACTGATGGGAAAAGGCCCGCATTGTGTGACCTTTCGGCCCGAGCAGCCCTGGTAGTGACCTAATTGACCTGGCCTAACTGACTCTAAAGTGACCTATTTGACCTGGCATTGGCCTAGCTGACCTGTGATTGACATAAACTGACCTGTTAGCGACCTAACTGACCCGGTAGTAACCTAACTGACCTGGCAGTAACCAAACTGACCTGTTAGTAACCTAACTGACCTGTTCGTCACCTAAACTGACCTGGTAGTGACCTTACAGACTTGGAAGTGACCTAAACTGACCTTATAGTGACCTAAACTGACCTGATAGTGACACTTTTGTTTGTCGTCGACCAGGGTAAGGTGCTGCTGGTCCAGTCCCAGGTACTCGAGTTCCCTGTAGACCTTCAGCAGTGTGTGAGAGTGCGGGTACGGTGACCTCGTCAGGATCCGCAGGTACTCTGTGGAACAGCGCCAGTAACTCTGTGAGGTCTCACAGGTAAAGCGAGTATTGTCACAGCGGCAGTATCGCAATAGTGCTCACTTGTCTCAGCTAGACAAGTAAGAGACAGCGCGTCAACATGAATATCAAATCAACGTTGACGTTTTTAACATGGGTTACTCAGTACTCACGCATGTTGAAGAATTTCTTGCTGCTACATGACCAAATGATGGCGTAAGTCCAGTAGTCCGTATCCAGTACGAAGAACGTTTCTGCATCTCCCTTTTCACCCTGCTCTGGAAACAGCAACACAGGTGTCATTGATTTGTCTCATGATCATAAACTGGCTATAATTCTTCTCTTTTGAGTACGTAAACAAATCAGATTAAATAATTTATTAGAACTACGTTCGACACATCACTCGTTTATAGGACGTGTAACTTGTTCCATCGTCGTAACGCCGTCGGTACTTACTGTCGTCGTAGCGTAGTGTGTATTTGGTCTGACCGTACGAGTGTTTCTCGTATCCGTAACCCTTGGACGACTTGGAGACCGAGAGCCGGGCCAGCCCTCGCCGGTACTCGTACGATCTATCGGCGCAAACGGTAATACATTTGTGTATAATTGACAAATTGGGAGCACGCATGCCTTATTCATGCGCCACATACTTCCCCATTGCACAGACATATCGAACAACATACCTATCCTTTTCGACTACGATTTGCTGCATAATGTAGTAAACGGCTTATAAATTTTAAATCATTCATCCATGACAAAAGATCTGGATATCGTTGAAAAGCACAAATGAAGACGTAAGCAGCACGGTCGTTTAAACACAACTGGCACATACTTTCTCCCGTAATTCAGCAAACTAACAGTATGCAAAGTGTATCATAATATTTCGAGATTATACTCACTTTCCGCGGTTCATTTCGGTGAGCACGTCCAGCGTGCCGTAACCGAGATCGGTGAACGTGTGTCTCATACAGTGGCCCTTGTCCTTGATCGAGTACCATCGCTGTGTCTCGTACCACGTCCCTTCGAACTGCCGAAAGCACATACTCGGTGAGTAAGCCAGCCATTCCCGTCTGTTGAAAAGTATTGCTACCGTTTCACAGTATCAACAAAAATAATTTTAGGCAATACAGTACAATTTTGTCTGAATTAAACGGATAAAAGTTGACTAGTGCATGCGTCTTCTATTCATTTCGACATCTTGCTCGAAGTTAAATGCTGGCGGTAGGCAAGAGCAAGACTTCCAGAAAAGATTAGATTCAAACGTCACTAGCCCCGGCATTTCCAAACCGTAGCCACACGAACCCATAGCGCACCATGGGCGTCAGGAACATAAGCAAAGAACACTGACTGCAACAGCACCGAAACTCGGGCCCCGATCGCACTCACCAGCCACAGTTTGAAATCGACCACTGTGGGCGGGTCCGGGCACTCTCCCTTGAAGAACACCTGACCGAGGGAGCTGTGGATGTTCAGCAGCACCAGTAGCAGCGTGAGCTGCAGCGGCGGCGACATGGCGACGGTCCCGGCGAGCTCGTCACACTGCTGCGCTGTCGGGCCGCGGCCAGCTTTTTATGACCTCGGCTGGACCACCCGACCCGACCGGACCGGACTGGGGCGGGGAGGGGGAGGTGCAGGCGGGGCTAGGTAATCGGCCAAAATGCAGTCGTGTTAGAGTAAGATTCTGGATTATATTTTTGTGATGAGTGTGCTCAGGTTTTGTGTTCAGAAAAGCTTTAAGTATTTTTTTAGATGTTGAAGTGCCATTTTTAAGTCTTCCTCCAGCAAATAATTATGTTTTAGTTTCGGCCTCGGGCTACACTGAAGCTCGGTTACGGGCTAATAATATTTTACCTCAGTGTAGACTGAAACTAAACGTAACATAAGTGATAAACGGTAGCATTCAAAGCGAGCTTGAAAAAAGATTTCGATGGTCTCGCGCCACCGGAAACTGCTTTGCACAACTTCACCGTTTAACCTTCCAGTTGGGAGGGGGGGCATTTTTTGCCCCCCCCCCCTTGGTTTCTTCGATATATCTCCAGAACCGCTGCGCCGATCGTCACCAAACTTTCAGTATCCTTCCGTGTATGGCTTTTACACATTGTGACCGATTGTTTTCCTCAAAAGCTATGATAGGTCATTACCGCCATTTTCGACCCAAACAAGGTTTCGCGGGAAGAGCTGTCAGGCCTACAGCTTTAGAGATACAGAAAAATGTTTAATACATAAGAGTTGTAGAATTAACAGGGCTACAAAACTGCAATCTCGGATTTTTGAAGTTTTTTGGATTTTGACCCCGAAAATAATAGATTATATTAGCCAAAATATCCAAAAGGTTTTCTTAATTTCGAAAAACGGAAAATATGTGATAGTCCCTATCGCCTTCTATCCACATACCAAATTTGAGATCGATCCCTCTTTTTTGGCCAAGTTACAGCGAAAAAACTGTTCAAAATTAATGACGTCAAATTTTCAAACTCAATTTTTTAGCAACTCTAGACCATGTAGCGCAAAACAAAGATCACCATTAGACTCCCCGTGCATAGGCGGCGGAACGGGGAGGGCACCGGGGCACCGTGCCCCCCTTTGATTTTGGCATTTTAACATTAGCCCTATGGGCGTTGCATGGAAAGAATGGGACCAAAAGTCGGCGGTGCCCCCCTTAATTGAAGGTGTTCCGCCGCTACTGCCCCCGTGACGAACTGCATCGATTCAATACACAAAATTTATGCAAAACTATCAACCTTGAAATTTGACCTTTTTTGACATGACCTTGACCTGACCTCGACCAGGAAGTGACCTAAACCGTACCTAATGGTCTTAAAACCAACACCATTGAGTTGGAAATGAAAAACTGGCCATAAAACATGCATCGCACAACCTTAGTAGGTAAAGTTGGGTTCATGTGCCGACCCTTGGTGACCTGACCTGGTAGGTATGATCAGTGACCTCTAATAGCAACATATGTACTAGCCAACTGACGCCCTATCGATGATTTTCGACAAAATGCGTTTTACTCGATGTTATAGCGCATTCCCTAGAAGACCCGTGAAGGGTGAAACATTTTTTCTTTGACCTGACTTGTGACGTCATCGGTGACTCGGAGGTCAATGTAGTTTGGTTTCTCGTGGCAAATTTGACAGGGCTATCGAACGCCGTTTTAATTTTACGGATCCGTTCAGTAGTTTCGGAGATACGGGGGGGGGGGCAAAAAATGCCCCCCCACCGCGCGGAAGGTGGCCGGTAGGCCCACTGCCTGCCGGGTTAATGAACTTCTCAGAACTTCGTAGGTGAACTTTAATAGCCATGTCCCAGCAAGGCACAAGAGATATATTTGGGAAATAACGTCTAAAAGTGTGTTGAATATGCTGGAAATGAATATGACCAGAAGCCTTGAATCAACAGGTAAGGAAATTTATGAAACTGTGGTAGCAAATGGTAGCAAAAAAGCAATTTCAGGTAGCAAATTAAAACCGTTTGAAAGCTAAAAATAAAGTGCCTATGGCTTTGCATAATTGCAAATGCAATGCAATCGCAAAATGCTAGTACTGTCCAGAGCCTCATGTTTAATTGTGCTTTGTTGTATCCTTCAAATTGATAGTAGTGAGCAATCTATCACGAATTCATCACCTATTGAACTGGGTGCGCATTCCTATCCTGTTAGACAATGCATTTCACCGGCCTCACAAAAACTGGCCGTCAAGTACCAGCACCCTGCTGTTGGCACCGTTTGATGCTTTGGCTGGCTGCCCTAATTTCCACTGATACTCGACAGTAAAAGAGAGGCTATAAACAGTAACACCTATAGCTCCTATCAAAATAAGCGTTGTTCACTTCTAATGAATACCTACATGTGAGCTTCCTTCGTCGATCGCACGCGGGAATGTCGGATTCATGCCGTGCGGCACAGCATACCTTCAGGCGCGCACTATCGGTGACATCTAGCGGCAGGAATTGAAAACAGCGAAACACGGGCCCAGCGAGACTGCCGCATGAATCCCGTCAGTCACCAGCCGAAACCGAACGGACTAGGACGGAATGGGATTTAAGTTCACTTAGGCTGACTGATGAACAGCGTGTGATTAATGATTATATCGTTTATCATCATTTTCGCGCCTCCTTGGATACTGACTGGCTGCACCATTCGAAGCCCGAAGGCCCTTTTTATTTGTGGTTTGAGAATGAAATCAGCAAAAGGCTGCAAATCATGATTTCCAACACCTTGGATATTGATATTTCACCCTCCGACGAACCGGTTAAAATCATCACATGCTGGTTACAGCTGACCTATATAAAATATAAGTAGATAATTTAGAGTTACGACTCAACTGCGCCGTATCGCCGGTCAACTGACCACTTTTTCGGCGAGAAAGCTGCTCCCTGTGGCACTGACTGGGACCAGGCCCACCTTTCGGTGAACGGACGGACAGGGGGCCGGTTTTCAGACGAGGACGACCCGCTCCGACCGCCGGGAACGCAGTCACTCGCGACAAAAATGGTGTCATTAGGTCGGTCAGGTCGACTGCGTCAAACAGGGAATTGATCCGTGCATCGAAGACGGAAAACTTGAATGCGATTCGAATTCAAATTTGCTTTCAGCTCAGACCTAAGACAAAAAAAAAACAAAAAAAAAACATGTGAATAGTAAAAGTGAGGCGCCGACGATTTATTGACAGGCAAGAACTATGTTAATAAGGACGCAAAAAAAAAACGGAATGGAAACATGAGAGACATTGGCCGTTCAAGCATCAATCAGTAATATAATTAGGGTAGAACGGACCCGGACCCTCGGACTCGCCTCAGTGTGCCGAGCTGGTGGTGAGGGGGCGTCGGCCGCCGGTGGCCGGCGCGCCGGGGCAGTTTTTCGCCCGCCGACCGCTCGGCGGCCCCATTGCGATGGGTAGGTACGTGACGAGACGGGTGGACCGGAAGGAGCGGACTGGTGGCGAAAAACACGCCCCGCGCCGGCCGCTACCGGTCCGAGACCGCTGACCCGGAGCGGGGGAGGGGAAGACCGCGGGTATGTCCGGGGGCGTCAATCAACGGTGCATGGGCGCAGCGGTGTGGTGTGGAGCGGCCACTGGTCAGCCCATTACAGTTACGCATCACGGTGCATTCGTCTTACCACACCGTGTTCAGAGGTTTTATGTCTCCAGTGTCACTTAGGCTTAAACTAAATTTCAGGGTATAAAAACTGAGTGTTATTCTCAGCTTATCTTACCCATATACCTATACATGATACACCGAAACGTCACATACAGCATACGGTTTCTCCAATTTCGAGGCCGTTGGGCAGTGTGCAAGGCCAAAAAGCAGGGCAGTGCAGTGTGCAAGGCCAAAAAGCAATTTGGTGCTCAGTTTGTTGTCTTTATTATCTGATCCGCGAGTTATCATGGGGTTTCTAAGTAACGAACCCTATCGGAAAAGTCTGCTCGATCGATTTATGGTTACACAACAATCGGGCACCAGTCTTCAGCGAATAATGGACAAGCATTTTATACATATTACATGTTCTTGCTGCTATGAACGATCTGATGGCGCATGAAATAAAGCATTACTGGCTGTTTAACTCGAGTCACAAACCACGTGACAACGCCGACAACGGTTAGCGGCCTGCTAACCGAACTGAAGATAAGTAAAAAACGCACTTCGACGATCCACCTGCGTGCCTTCTAACCAACAACAGAAATCATTACGCTGGACCTTTTATGGCCTTTGAAGACCTCATTCTTCAATCTGACCCTTTAATGTCCAAACGCTTCTAATTTCTGATTGCTTCTGTTTTCAAAATCATTAGCAATATGAGGCCTCTTGCACCAAAATCCTCTTGCACCAATGCTTGGATTATTTTGCATCGTATACCCAATCCAAGACTCATATGTGACAATTTGCGTGTAGAATTTACCAAGCACCTGTAGGATTATGTAGGGGAGAGGCGGGAGAATTGGGACGCAGGAGAATAGGGACACGCCAATAGCTAAACAATGGACAGCATCCTTGCACGATTATTGCCTTCACCTTTTGATTCTATGTGTCATGCAACGATGGAAAGCCTCAGCAACCCTTTTGTGGGCGTCGTTTGGGCTGTGCTGGCTGGGCACCAAAAACTTGTTTTTTCGAGTGCTATTCTGAGTTGTCTGTGCATTGCATATGACAAACTATCTTTCTTTCAACATGTTACGATGTTAGATTAACACCGTCCTTATGCGATTGCTAGTTTGTATGAACACGCTCTGTAACTGATAAATGACAAAAAAATGCGTGATTTGTTATGGCGGTGTTGTGGGAGAATAGGGACACCAAATGGTAAAAACGGTAAAGTGGTGCAAAAATATGTGTTTTTACCTTCGTGTTTTGGAAGGGGTTGCAGCTGCACCCTTAACCACAAATACATCAAAGCGAAGACCAGAAAGTCTTACTCTGGTAGGAAAATGTGCATTTTATGGGAACATCGTAATCGTGAAAGACAATCCCGGCATTTAACGAAACAGATAGTGTGAAGATAAGTTCCAATGTATCAAATGATTGCCTATAAACACAGACACGACAAATAATTCGAGATAGAGTCATCCAAATACCCGATTTTTATATGTCCCAATTCAGCTTCGTGTCTGTCCCTTGTCTCCTTGCATGTGTCCCTATTCTCCTGAAAATGAGTGTTTTTGTTTTTATCCACATATAGCTACATCATTGCACAGGCTCGCTATTTTATGATGGCATAATGCAGAGAAATGGTGGACCTTTTATTGGCGCTGCGCAAAGCAGCTTGGCTACAATACTTGCCAAATAATACCTCAATGAACATGGCCTGAGAAATAAGTCCCAATTCTCCCGCCTCTCCCCTATTGGGCTATTGCAAACAAATTTACCACCGTTTGATTAGCTTATTCTGAAACCGGTTTTTCGATTTTACCTAGCTAGGTAGTTTGGTGCAAGAGGCCTATGATCTCAACCACCTAAATTATTGAAAACGTGAATGCTTGCTTATGCATTGTCCTAAGCAATGACCTTTACGATAACCATTACTGGCGTTCTCAGCCGCTCCTCCTGAACCACGTATGAAATCAAATTGTTATAAGCTAGTTATGTATTGCGCAGATACATCATCACTTTCTCAACAAACGGTGCATAATCACACGACGCCTGGCGCCCGCCAACATCCCACTCTTCCCTGAAGAGAGTTCACCGACTGGATGTCTACCGTACCGTCAAATTCAGGCAAACGCACGGGGCTCTCCAAGCGCCCAACGCCCAGGCCCAACGAAACCTACCGGCGAAAATAAATACAGCCTACTAAACAGAATAACAAATGCACATAGCGGCTTATCACATCCGCCTTAATCAACTTCACTTCCACCGGCACATTTCAAAGGCTGGTTTTCACAGATACTATCAACCAATGGCGATCGTTTTGCGCCGGAATATTGACGCTCTCTTTCTGCGTGGGGACGAGCGAAAACGACTGTAAAAACGAGCCGACGATCCTGCGTGGACGGGCAGATCACCCAGCGCATGGACGCATCAACAGAATGTCGCTGGAACAATGCGGCGCACTTCTTACGGCGGAGAAAGAGCCGTCCTCCGGTAAAATGGCGACGATTGAAGCAACTAAACGGACCGCGAAACCAGCTCAAACAAAAACTCGGGAATGCTGGCAGATGCCTCCTACGGAAGTTTTTAGCCCTTCACAGTAACCGGATACGGAAATCAATCACCCCGAAATGCGCCTCATTTAACCAAACAGAACAGAACAAATTCGAACAGAAAAACAAAACCGAATAAACATCATCCCAATCAACAGTGCCGCAGCGATTAACAAACCTCGGGGCAGTACTCGGTTACGGGCCGGGACAACAAGGTGACCCCGACCGGTCTCCCCTGAGCGTGTGTCAAGTCAGGTCAGCAGCCTGTTTCCACTCACAGTCCACAGCCGCCCACCGTCTCCCACCCAGGCACGGTAAGGCACACCGGCCCGTCCGCCGTCCGGTGACGTCACTCGGTCAGACGATGACGTCACGACGCGGCGGTATGGGCCACCGCCGGCAGCTCTGGCGCCGCCGCTGACGGGAGGGCAGGAGAGGGGGCGGAGACGGGGGTTGTGGAGACTGGGACGGGGGCGGGGGCTGCAGGCGCTGTGGCAGCTGGGGCGGGGACGGGGGTGGGTACTGTTGGAGCGGGGACGGAGGCGGGAGTCGCTGGGGCAGGGGCAGCGGCAGGGGACGGGCTGGACGCTGCGCCGGGCGCCGGGACGGGGGTAGCAGCCGCCGCCGGAGCCGGCTGTTTGAGACACGAGGCCAACAGCACGGACAGCTGCTCCTGGGACGGACACATGACGATCATGCGGTCGTCGTCGCTGTAGCGCTCCAGCAGGATGTCCTGCAGACGCTGGAAGCGCTGCAGCAGTCCCACCTGGCGGCAGAGGCGGGAACTGACACTAGGCCCACCCTAAACGGAGAACGTCGGACTACGTCACTGCACGACACCGTCCGGCCTCATGGTCTAACAAAGTCCCAACAGTCACAAACACTTAATTTGGGATAGAGCCCCCACCAAGTCGCGCCACACGTAACGGTAAGACTGGCATACTGCACAGTTTCAACAGCTGTTTTCGTTAGCTGAATTCCAATAACTGTAGTGTGCAGTTCCAATAGTCGAACCTACCACCTAATTTACGTACCTTCACCGGTTTAAAGAGAATGAACTCAGTCTCTGGGTTGGCCAGGTAGAGCTGCAGACTGGAGTGGATCTCGGGCAGGTGTGTTTTGATGAGTCTCTGGCTCTCAGTGACGGCGGCTGCCACCGTCTCGGCCGGGGGCAGCGGCTGATCGGGTGCCGACTCCAGCACCGCCTGAATCTGGGGACACAGAGGCAGAGACACCTGCTTACACACGGATAGGATGACAAAGTCAAATACAGCACATAACTACAAATGAACAGTCAGCTATCGTAAACACACAGCGGCTGTCACTAACGCCTGTTAGTAGGTAAAAGACGGTTTCCTGTGCCCCATGATCGCGTCGTATCCCATGTCGTCACTCAAATAACGTCCACCACATCTACCATTGCGAGTGGCCGGCTACATTAAACCCTCAGCACCACTGCCCCCGGCCCCGATCATAGGTATCGCTCTCTTACCCGGCTTCTAAGCTTCATATCACTACATCCAGTCTACTGATGGCCGACTCAGTATCAGTGTCTGCCGGTCTACTAACCCTGAGTATGAGGCTGTCCACAGGCTGCTGCAGCAGACTCTGGGTGCTCCGGATGAAGGCCTCGCAGACCCGCTTCAGCTGCAGGTCCACCTCGCGCTTGGAGTCGCGCGTGTGCTCCTGCACGGCCGGCGTGCCCTCCAGCAGAAACTCCAGCAGCGCGTTACTCGAGTTCAGCGCAAACAGCTGAGAGCGCTTCTGCACCAGACCCATCGCTGGAGGTAGACGCACGGGGGTCGATCAGTCTTCGTTAAAGGGGTGAACAAGATGGAAACATCAGTCGCACAACTTGCTTGCCAAAAAGGGCTAGCTCCAGTGGCTAGTCACTAAACCACGACTGCATTATGTACCATTCAAAGACATTGCCGCATTTTACCGATAACTTCTTGTATTAATTAATTTCGGTGAGCCCGTTAAGTCATTCCCTGACTCCACCGCACCCCTCCTTTTCTGTCCTCCCAGTTCCACCGCAGTCCCAAGTATCTCTCACCTGCCGTCTTTATCTTGCTCAGGTCGAGGCTGATCTCCCGCACGGAAAAGTCCACGTGGAACGGGGCGATCTGCTCTCGCAGAATCAGCAGGTGTTTGATCTCGAACAGCTGAGCGTCTCGCAGGGACTGCAGAGGCGGGGGGGGGGGGGGGGGAGAGAATGACGTTACGGCGATAATAGAGATTAGAGACAGTGACTTGGTTTTGCTCTTCGTTTATCTACGTCAACTAAAAACCACTTACTCGTAGAAATGAAAATGTCACTTCTAGCTGAACATTTTCTTGCTCACACCTCCTAACCCCCATATCTTAGCCACTGCCCGTGTCTGTACCTTTCTCTCTGCGATGCTGTGCGCGGCGTTCTGAAGACTCTGTACACACATAGCCAGCGCCTCCTGCGACAGGCCCTGGA
Organism: Amphibalanus amphitrite; assembly: GCF_019059575.1. NCBI lineage: Eukaryota > Metazoa > Arthropoda > Thecostraca > Balanomorpha > Balanidae > Amphibalanus > Amphibalanus amphitrite. Next base: position 641,606 of record NW_024881740.1, on the reverse strand, counting down.
ACACGCTGCGCTCTGTACACCGGAATAGCTTGCTGAGACAGACCAGCGTGCGGCGAACCGTCGGGTACCACATGCCGTGCAGGTCGGCCGGAGAGTCTGGAAGGAAGGGAGATAGAGGGGTAATCAGATATCCTAATAAGACCTATTACGACACCGATTCAGAGAGCGATACTGTAAACGGTTCGTCGACAGGCCAGGAAAGGTGCCGCGACAAACAGCCGTCTGGAGGCGGACGGTGAATCCTCTGGACAGTGCCTGACAGAAATGACGTCGCATTAGAGCAGAGATCAGTGCCTGAGCCTCGTGAGCATCCTAGTTCCTAACACGACTAGAGAGCCAATTGTGTAGCGTACAATTTACGGTCAGACCGAAAATACAGAAAAAACAATAGCAAAACAGACACCACCCACCACCAGTCTCTGTAAAAATCCGCCCACTTACTGCCAGTGCGGGACCGCGGCAGTCCGTTGGCCTCACTGCCGGCCGAGGTGTGGCTCAGCTGTGACGACATCGATCCGCGACTGTCCTGGCGCTGCAGCGACTCGGCAATGCTCTGCATCATGACCAGCTTCTCCGGGTAGGCCAGGTCGCCGGGGCTCGGTCGGAAGTTGAGGATGTCGGAGCGGATGTAGATGTGGCTGCGGTACACCAGCCGCTCCTGCACGTCCTGCAGCAGCTGGCGCACCGTGGTGCCGAACGCCTCCAGCTGCACGGCTGAAACGAGTGGGGAGGGCGGGTCAGACAGAGGGTACACTGCTGGAACGAGTGGAGAGGGCGCGTCGGATATATAGTCATGTGGGCACTGCTGGGACGAGCGGAGGACAAAAGTTAGCATAATAACAACCGGACATTGTTTAGAGACATAAATGACCCTCACCGCGCGCCAGGAGGTCGGCAAAGGGCGAAATTTTGTGAATGCCAACAGCGACGAATACGATGTACTGAGCGTGCGTATGGGGGAGGCATACGAGAGGGTGACGCTTACTTCATATGCCAAAACACAGGCCACTGCTGTGCCAGTAGGTGGTAGGTAGGTAGTGCAGTAGGCCAGTAGGTGCCAGTAGGTGCCAGTGGGAAATGACACGCTGTCATGCACGCAAGTTTGCATGCAACATGCAAGTAACATGCAAGTTTATACAATTATGAGAGCTTTGATAAAGGTGAATAATCCTTGAACGTGTTCTCACATTACCATGAGCATCAACGTAAAATTAAAAGTTTAAAAGGAAAAGCGTTTAAAAAAGAAAAACATGGAGCGAAAGTCAACACAAAAGTCAGTCCTGAGCCCCCAAAATCGACCATCACACTCTGCCCAGCTGAGGCGTCGGCGACGTACGGTTGTTGCTGACGTGCTCCTCGAGCATCTCGACGCTGAGGATGCTGCACAGCTCGGCCAGCGTCTCCAGGTGGTTGATGTGGATGATGAGCGGTCGCAGTAGGTCGTACAGGTTGGCGCACAGGCCCTCCAGCGACTCACTGTCGTGGAAGGCGGAGAGGCAGTGTCAGTGACATGGGAGGGACACAGTGCCAGTATAAGAGGCCTGTGTCAGTCAAACACAGAGGTAGAGGCTGGCTGGGTTTCTGCTTATATACGCTTATGATCACAAGAAGCGAATCTCTGTTCGGAACACAGGAAAAATTGAGAGATGCTTTTGAAAAGGTTTCTTGAAATCAGAATACCGAAAGTATTAAAATTTGACGCGGAGATGGGAAGTGAAAATAATCAGAGGTGAGAATAGCCGCACAGCTGGAAAACTATTTCTGACATTAGTGATCCCCTCACGTCCCTAAGCACTGACTTGATTTGCGGGCTGGGCTTTGTGAAGAACTGGAAGAAGAGCTGATACTCGTCCTCGCATAGGTGGACCAGGAAGGCACAGCCGCTCCGGAACTGGAAACAACAGGAACAGCAGCGTCATCACCACGGTCAGACTGGTCCGCAGCGCGGTACAGCTGTCACCCACGAACTGTTATGAGATGAAGAATGACGAGTGACTGAAGATGTAGAGACCGATTCAACTGAGCTCCCAAACTATGAACAGTTCTGTGTTTTATGCTTGAACCTACCAGAGCAAAGTGCTCTCCTCTAACTCACCAGAGCTCAGCATTCTTACATAGTTACTTGCCATCAGAGCACAGACATGTTCTCACTCTCACTCACCAGGCACAATGCTCCATCTCCAACCCACCAGAACACAGTGCTACCTCTCCTACCCAGCAAAGCAGTCTGCTCGGTGCTCCCCTACTCACCAGAGCGCAGTATTCCCACTCACCAGCGCGCAGTGGTCGCGTTTGTGCCGCTCGGCCAGCTGTCGGATCCCCGCCTGTACCGCCGGAGATACCAGCTGGTGTCGGTGGCGGAAATAGCAGGCGTGGCAGTCGGCCAACAGCTGCTGGTACCTGACGTCACAGACAGAACAGAACCAATCAGAAAACAGGGCGGAAGTAGCAGGCGTGGCAGTCGGCCAACAGCTGCTGGTACCTGACGTCACACACGGGGCACAGAACCAATCAGAGCACAGGGTTATAGGCTGACAGCAGCTGCTGAAATTAGAAGTTATACGAACAAGAACAGTAAGCAAACAATTAACAAAAAAAAACTTAAAAAATAATTGTGTAAAGCTGCATCCTCGTGAGGCGGCTAGCTATCTGTTGTTTAGCTAGTAGCATGGCTTCACTTCTCACTCAATGAAGAAACGAGAATAAAGGCTTCTTGATACGACCTTGCCGCTGTCACAGCAGCCCGCCGCGTCAGCACATCGCTCCCCCGACTCACTCGGGCTGAGCGTCCACGCGGTCTTCCAGTTCCTCCATCAGTGTTTTGACGCGCGCCGCGTTCGTGCGGAACTTGCCGTACACCAGCGCCATGCCCGGCTCGGCGGTGGGCGGCGCGGCGGCGGCCGCTGCGCCGTGGCCGGCCGCCGCCGCCGCCGCCTGCTCCAGGCTCGCCGTCACGTAGGAGCGAATCATGCCCAGCGCGCGCCACTGGCAGTGTCGCAGACGCGCCAGGTACGCCGCCGCGTCCTTGTACGTCGGCTGCGGGGAGAGGGAGGGAGGGGAGTCAGCTGATGACTGGAGCTGGAAAGGGAAAGAAGACGCAAATGAGAGAGCGAAGAACTGCGCACATTCCTTTAAATACTTAAAGGAGGTTTTCCGGCTCTGTGCCAAGCATAGAAATACCCACCACCAAGCAGGAGAAGAAACATATCTCATTATCGCCAGATCTCTAATTCGAGACAAACTCGCAATTATTTGCGCATACATCATCGACGTCACCGTCCGTCAACCAATCGTATACCATAGACGAGGGCTGCGGAGTCGGAGTCGGAGTTGGAGTTGGTCGGAGTTGACAGTTCTGCCCGGAGTCGGAGTCGGAGTTAACGCTGCACGGCTCAACGTCATGCACTGCACCTGTTTGACTGACGGTACTGCGCTCGAAATAAGATTTTGTCGAAAAAAGGTCATTTTGCTGTTTTGGACGAACGTTTTCAGCGAAAGAAGCAGAAGAAGGTGAATGCCCAAGAACCTGCTTTTTAATTCTGCATGTTATTTTCAATGCATATTTGCAACGCGAAGCCTTGGAGTGGAACGCACAAGGGATCGTTTCAGGCAAGATTGAAATATCTCCATTATCATGAACTTCAACATCATGGTATGGATCTTATTAGAACCGTTCGGAGTCGGAGTCGGAGTCGAAGTCGATTTTTGAAGTTGAAGTCGGGGTCGGAGTCATCCTAAAATCTATCGACTCCGCAGCCCTGCCATAAACTCTATGATGCTCTACATTGCCGCTTTACCCACGGTAAAAGTAGCCCAGCCTGTGGTCACCCAGTCACGTCACTTACATTGGTGACCATGTACTGGATGCACTCGTCCAGCCTGGCCAGCAGCGGGATGAAGGCCTCGCTGGTCACCGAGAAGGTCGGCGAGTCGAGCCGCTTGGTGATCTTGTCCAGCTGCAGGAAGTAGGACAGCTTGGTGTCGATCAGCTCGGCCTGCTGGCTCAGCTTCGTCTGTGGACAGGACGTGGTGGAAAATGTCAGGGACACTGCGACAGATCAGGCTGGGACAGGCAGTGAACGTCAGATGAAAACTGATGCATTTCAGTAAAAAAAGGCACAAAAAACATAAATTCGATAAAAAAACGTAAGCAAAAAAAGCATGGCACAAAACAGACAGCTTTCCATTGCATTCGATTTTCACCATGCATCAGCTCTAGCAAATTTTAAGTTGCCTGTTCTGTAATGACTTTTAGAGACTGCAGGCTGATTTAGAGACTCCAGATCAGCCAGCAGAGTTCCCAGTTCAGTGTAGTCCACCAATAATTAATACATGACTTACCTGATCAGCCAGCAGGGCCTCGCACGCGTCGTGTAGCGAGTTGGTCTTGGTGCTGACTGTGGTGTAGTCACCACTGAGCTGACGCATCTGCTCCAGCGAGGTCTCCACCTGAGACACAGAGCCGCCAGGGTCATAGCCAGGTCACGGTGTTTAGGAGGAGAAAGGGGCCGTCACAAGGAACGCCTCCCGAATAATGAATGAGTCCGTCTTAACGACCGTCGGTCGAAAAGAGACACTATCCTCAGAAAGTCGCGAAGATCTGCAACTTCCACAGCTTCTGGGATTTGTCACATTCGGCTGACGATCTACTGCCACACACATAGTAAGAAGCCTCCCACAACGTAAAAATAGATCCACAAAATCCCAGGCCTGGTTGTCCAGTCCCTGGTTGGTAGACAAAGTGGTTAATTCTATCAAGGCGCAGCACACACACCTGGGAGAGAAGGTCGGAGCACTGCTTCTGATATGTCTGCAGCTGCTTGGTGTACGACTGGTAGATGAAATCCTCCTCAGAGATCATGTCATGCTCCAACTCCGAAAACCAGTGGAAAAACTGCCAGAAAAAGTCATAGGTGCCAAGTCACAACACAGCCATGAAATATGTTAGACAAACAAAACACATTTACCCCAGACAGAATCAAGTAGTAAATATCTTTTGAACATACATTCATTTGCATAAGCTACATACTAAACATAGACATTACTCAACAAGAGAAGGGAAAGATGCAGCAAATGCTCTTTACTGGATAGGCCACTCAAGTTGGACCTTCTGTACCAATGGATGGACTGGGTTGAGGACCTTTTGAACATATAACATTTACTTCTTTAGTTTGGACTTGGGGGTATCAACTATAAACCACACATCAAAATATTCATGGAAACAACATTGGACTAATTCATTAGACTTATTTGAAAATTATTTCCAACATCACATACTGGTGAACTTTACATTCAAACATTTCATTGGTGAACCCTATCAGGTAAAAATACCAGGTGAGAATGCTAAGCAGTTTCACATATTTTGTTTTCATTTGAAACATCCTGGTAATGACCATTATTCCTACCATGTCTCTGCAAACATCCATGTGTAACATACATTGAGCACTGAGCAGACATCAGAACTCTTTGTGCCCACCTGTTGTGTTGAGTCAATGGGTGCTTGGTATGATGTGACCACATCAGGCTCAGATACTGAAGTGGTGGGACTCCTTGGATCGTCCAGTTCAGGCACCGACAGCTGAAAAGTAGATGGAAAGAGTAAATGTATTGTGTGTTTACCAAATTGAAAACAATACGGCGCACTAGCTTCTTGTCTTCATTTGAAAAACAGCTTAATATGGCAGTGTCCCAAAATCATATTTTTGCTAGGGTGTCAGAGGGGAAAATTGCTGACCAAAAAAAGGATAAAAGTGAAAAATTGTCGGTCAGGTAAGGCCCAAAAAGAGTGGGAAAATGATCAAAAACATTAATCTATCTACAATTGTGACAGATGCAAAACAACCATTCACGCAATTGCTCCTTCTCGGTGGAATTGGGAGTGGAAAATTGGGCTTGAAAACTGGAGGTGAGAGTGGAAAATGATTTTCATTTGGATGTCGTTTCCCACCCACATCTACAAATTTTGGGACATATTAAATATGGTGCCTATATTTTGTAATGTTTCGCCAGTACCACAATCACTCGTACGCTGTATTATTCAATGAACAATGTATCAAAGAGAATCTGCTCCCTACCTTCACAAATTGAAATCTTAGAGAATACCTACTACACACTTTAATACAGCTCAGCTGAGTTTTGAAGTTTCAGAATGCTAGTGTCATTTGTCAAGAGGATTTGAGAACATGCCCATTGAAAGCCTTTTGAGATACCTGAACCTACAAGCTTGATGTACTTAACCCTATTAGTGGCAGGCTCCTGGCTACCCCTATTAGTGGCAGGGGGGGCTGTTTACGACCCCCCCCCCTTGATATCTCAAGATCTAACGGGCTGATTTTCAAAATTCAAACGGCATTCGATTTCGCTCAACGTGATCTACATTTCTAAAAAATAAAAATTAAAAAATGTCAATAGGGGGGTAGAGGGGGGTAAAAACGGGCAAATTGCAGATACATTTTAGACTGTTTATCACGGCCAGGTTTCTGAACCAATCTTAACGCAACTTTTGCCGATCGATAGAGAATGAACCAGGAATTCACATGGATCCTAAAAATATGCATTTTCAAAAATCATAGGCGGATACAGATCATTGAGATTGGGGGTACACAAAAAGTATAGTAAATAAGGTTTTTGTTGGTACTGTTTCTAAAAAGGGTGGTAATGGTCTTGTTATGTTACAATTTTCTTATGAGAGAACGACTACAATTGTATTGGTCATGCATAGGCGGTGTCAGGGCACCTATGTTGGGAGGTAAAACATAACCCCCTTTTTTGAACGCCCGGATCCGCCTATTATAGCAAAAACGTGTCAAAAGAGGATGCACAATAACTGTATATGTTATCACATGATACCTTTCATTCACTGTTCGTAAAACTGGTGCAGCATCGTGATCTTCGCCCAAATGACTCGCTTCACGAATAGGACCCCCCAATTCCCAGTGTTCTGGAGCCGCCCCTGGTAAAGTTATGAACTTGAAATTTTCAGGGAATGTGCCCAATTTAGTTTTAGGAAAAGTCAGAAAATTTCAGCATCGTAGTTTCAGCGGTTTCGGAGATATTCCCGAAAAACCTGAGGGGTGGATGAAAACAACCCCCCCTGCCACTAATAGGGTTAAGCTAATTGATGCCTGCAGCCAGTGCAGCCTGATAGAGAAAATATTGAGTGTCAACAAGGCAAAACAAAAACAAAATTATAACTTATAAGCATTTCTGAAAAACACATTCTCATATAAATTTAACTTAAACATTTAGGTAAATGGAGATTGATAGATGCTAAGGTGGTTGACTATACAATGACACAGCTTGAAATTGTAGTTTTAGATTAATTCTCTGCAAGTTTAGTGTTTGTGATGAGTTATTATGGTTAGTTAATGATTTCTGAGCATATCAAGATGCTAGAACTGCTATAAATGCACATTGCAAATTTCATAATTTTTTTCTGGCACTACCTACACAACTGAATAACCTCGACAAAACACTACCTTTTACATACTTAGGCTAAATAGGTTAATAATTGGCTGAAGGTCATAAGACCGACTAATAAAATCTGTCATATTATGCTATTAAATCACCATTCAGCTTCACTGCCCATATTTAGCCTAAACACATTTTTAACCTTGTCACACACACTGCTGGGATACTTCAATAACTACTAACTAAATATTTATGTTTAGCACACTTATATAACTTCAACCAAAAACTATTGAATATTTACCCTATACCCTGCAATAAATTATTTTTATGAATATTTGATAACATTTTATCGGTAAATGCAGTGCAAAATAACACAAGCCTTCTCGGTGTAGGCGAACATGGCGCAACATCAAAAGCGACATACCTCTTCTGGAAGTGGTCGGTCATGTGCATATACTGACAGATCGATGACTGCATCTCTTTGGCTCTCTTCTAAGGGGGCCAGAGGATTCTCAGTATCATCCCAATTCTGCAATAAGTCTAAATTCGCGGCTTCGGCATCAGTCGACCGCGCCACATTGCTAGCCATCTTGATTGTTTACATTTTGTGGATCCGTGGCAGGTTCTGTAAGATGCTCTAAACTACTGCAAAATTTCTTATACCTTACCTTACCTTACCTTGAAGGTCATCGGGATAGAAAAGGCCACTTGGCCTATAGGTCCCGTTCTCACCGAGTTACTTGCAGAGACATTCAGGACTCGTAAGGTTGTGGCATGACATACATTAGGTGGGTCCAGTGATGGTCAAGTCGTGCCTTGAATGTCGAGAGTGTTTCGGCCGATACGACCTCAGCAGGTAGACCGTTCCACCCAGCTAACAGGAAACGTTACTACAACGTTGTCACAACGTCGTGTTTCGGTAAGTTGCGAAATTACGTTTTAATTACGTTGTAGCAACGTTCTGAACGTTGTGAAGCCATGGTTTGGTCCGAAAGTTGTGGTAAAACGTTGTGACAACGTTTTATTGGTACGTTGCAGCAACCGCGCACTTGCAATATTATATTTTGATAATGCATGGTGACATATATGACCATATAATGCATTTCCTTTGACTTTCAATGCGCATTTTCAGTTTTCATCATTAAAGGGACACTCCCACCTTAACATTAGTTTTGAGTTGAGATAGCCAAATTGGTGGCCATGGCCTGAAAATACCGGTTTGGGCACTCACACAATCGACAAATGCTTTAATTCGGAGATATGGAATTTCAAACTTGCAGTTTTCGGATTCTAAGGGGCTAGTGCATTGGTATGCCCCCTTAGAATTTGTGACGTCAGCGGAGATCTAACGATTTTTTAATCTTTTACTAAAACGTTTGGTAGCACGCGGTGGTATATGCTGCTTTGCGCGCAACAAATGCCGCACTTTCAAATAAAGTCGCTAGGAACAGCGGAGATCCCAAAAAGTAAACAAAAGTAAAAGTCTAATATCTTGAAAACCGGTGAATATTTTTCGATGAAATTTGGTAGATATTCGTTTTCGCTCTTTCTGAACCGAGCGACATCACTTTCGTGCCAATTCATTAACTTTTTTGAAGGTGGGAGGGTCCCTTTAAAGTTGACATGTTTTAACACTTGGACTGTTCCCGTTGTCAGCTGGTGGTCGCCAACACGTTGTTAAAACGGTTTTTCACAACCTTGACATTAAAGGTACTCAGGGTAACTTTTAAAGGGGGAAAGGGGAATTTCCCCCCTTCGAAAATTCCGCTCCCCCTTTCAAATTGTGCGTGAACGGCTAGGGAGGGAAGGGGGAATTTCCCCCTTTCAAATTTATTTTTGAGCCCATTTTCAATCAATTCGCTACTCAGATTCTATAATCATCGTTGATCAGACTCTAGTCATCAATCAACGTTGCTGGCGCTTAGATAATTTTCAATTTGAGGTTCCCTCCAACCATTTTACGTTCAGTGCAGCGGTAACTCCAGATTTGACCCGATACCGATCGGATGGTCGGTGGGACCGTCTCTTGTCTTGTCTCTTCCGTCTCTTCGCAATCACTGACATATTGCTACAGGCGTCGGCGTAGAAACCGGCGGGGGACGGGGGTCATGACCTCTCCAAACCAAGGGTCTTCCTTCGAACCAGGGTCCTTCAATCGGTCTTGGCCTAGCAAAAATAGTCACGTGTTAACCTCTCTCTATTTAGAAAGGCGCTACTTGATGTTTGGCCGGGGTAGTAGGTTGATACTACTGATTGACATTTGCAAGGGCGCAGTCGAGTTGGGACCTCCCCCGCCCCATACCGCTAAGATGGGCTTTCTCTCTATCTCTCTCTAATATATATATATATATATATATATATATATATATATATATATATATATATATATATATAACATGTGTAAATTGCAAAGCGTCATTGGCATGTTTTGCAACATCACAGGCGGAGCTAGAGGCTTGCAACTATCCCTATGTAAACGCGGCTGTTATCCGCGGCTGCCAGCAAGCCACGCGGGCCGCTACTCTGGCGAACGGTGGACCGCGCCCTGACCTCGCCTGAGGGGCCGTGACGTCAGTGTCACCGGCCGGCGTTCAGAGCCAGCCGGCCGAGCCGCAGTCTACGCAGCGCGAGCGAGCAGTGAGGGCCGGCGGCGGGCGCGGCTGAGATTGAGATAGCTGGAAGATGAAAGATAGCGCCAGTTGTCTGCGTTTGATGCGATTGTTGCTTTGACTGGTAAGTCAAAGTACCATTTACGATTAGCATTTGCAAGATTGTGCCTTGTAATATCGTGCGGTCTAGGCTATAGTTCATTGTAGCTCTAGCCTCTAAGGTGTTGACATGTTTGATCTAGCCTGTCGCACTGTTACGGGAAGTAGTGCAGGTATTTTTGTGATTTTTTCATGAATTGAATATGTCTGATTTTCCCTCATGTCTTCCCGCAGACGTCCTGCAACTCGTCAGCGCGCCTTGTGGCAGGCCTACTGTCGGCAATGCGGTAGCGAAGTGGCTGTCCGGAAGCTGCGACCGGAACGGGGAATGCGCAGACCGTCTGGTCAGGCACTGCCAGCTGCCTAGGGACATCGAGGCCGCAAATGAGCCGGTGCCTAACGGTCCGCCGAGTGATCCTCCCAGCGAGGGTTAGTGAAGAAGTGAACTTCCACCAGTTCTGGCGTGCTAGCGGCTAGCGCCAGAGCCGGTAGAACCCAATTCCGTCCCACGCCCCCATGGGGGCGCCCCTGCCTGGGCCCCATGCCCCATCACCGATGCCGCCGCCGGCGTTTTTTTTTTTAAATTGACCTGTGTGATGTATTGAAATATACACTTCTTACATGCCTTTTTTACAAGTCTAGAGAACGGGAAGAGAGCGTCGGAAACACATTCTGAGTATGTTGCGAACACGTTGAGAGGACGTTGCGAAAATGTTTGGACGTTTACTCAGGGTCGCAGGGACGGCAATACGAAGTAGCGACAACGTGGTGCGCACGTGATAAAAACGTCGCAGAGACGTTGCCAAAGCGTTCTATACTCCTTGTAGTCACGTTGCGGAAACGTGGTGACAGCGTTCCAGAAACGCTGTTGGCACGTTACAGAAAACATTTCATAACGTTGGCGGGACGTTATAAGAACGGTTTTGGGACGTCACGGCCACGTTACAGAAACGTTGTGATGACATTCAAATGCATGGTCGGATGACGTTGTCACGCCGTTGTCTGGAGTCTACAAAATTACGTTGTCACAACGATAAATCGGAACGTTGTGGTAACCATTTGACAACGCTTAACCCTCGCCCGCACATGCCATTTTCCCATCCTAGAACGCACATGGGGGGGTGGTTGCCACCCCCCCCCCCCCCGCGCCATTTCGTTCCTGTTGGAGATAGAGCTTAGCAGTAAAGACCAAAAAGATTCTTTGGGAAGAGACGAATCCAATGATACCCAGTTTTACCTTCTCAGGTCAGTCATTGACCTTCCAGGTCAGGTCAAACTAAAAAATGTTGCTGTTTTGGGTCACCGTTGGATATCAAGTGCGCTGCTTATCAAATACCGATGACGATGCTGTTTTCTGGTGCCAAGCCAGCTAGAACCTCTTTGTCACACTACCCGACCAGAATTTTGCTGCTGAGGTCATTTCAGGTCAAGTTAGGTCAAGGTCAATTATATGTGTTTGTATGTCTGTGTGTGTCTGTGTGTATACTGATGTGTGCACCGATTGTTTTTGGGTCCATATTACATGAAATCATGCTCTGAGAAGCTTTTACCAAAAATGCAGTCAAAAAACTTCACAAAAAGTAAATTCAGCTTGCCTAAAACGCAATTATCTTAGGTGACCTAGGTTGACCTTGACCCTGACCTTGACCCCTGTACATCGTCGAACAACATGTTCCATGATAGGTGGGAGGTAAGACTGGCAAAAACGGCCGAAATCAGGGTGTCAAAAGCTCACAAGGCCCATGGCAAGCGCAAGATGTTTAGAATTGGCCATTTGGGTCATGACATGACCTGAAAAACAAGGTCATATCTCCGAAACCAAAAATCACAGAAACTTGAAATTTTCAGTGAACATCAAGAAAGGATAGAGGAGCAGCTATACGAAAAATCAGCCTTCTAGCTCTAAAAATGTTGAGTGCAGAGCAGAAAGACTACCTGGGGGGGTGGCAACCACCCCCCCATGTGCGGGCGAGGGTTAAACGACGTTGTAACAACGGCAAATTGTTAGCTGGGCAGTCGTTGATGATGCGGACGCTGAAGCTGCTTCGTCGGGCGAGAGTCACGGCTCGGGGTTTGAGCAGCTTCCACCCGTGTCCTCTCGTCAGCTCGGTCTCGTTCTTGGTGAAGAAGGTCGTTGGCGGCACATCGATTCCACCGTGGAACAGCTGGTAGACCGTCAGCATGTCTCCCCTGCGGCGGCGGTAGAACAACGACGGCAGTCGGAGACGCTCCAGACGCTCGGGGTAGGGAAGGTGCTTGATGGATTTCACCATACGCGTGGCGCGTCTCTGGACCTTTTCTAAGCGTTTCTGGTCTCCTTTGCTGAACGGTCCCCAGACGGCGTTCCCAAACTCCAGAAAGGGGCGGACGAGAGCCTTGTAGAGCAAGGATAGGGTCGTCTCATCGATGTGAGCGAAGGATCGCTTGATGACCGCGAGCAGCTGCGAGGCTTTTGAAACGGCCGCGGCCGTTTGCGAGTGAAACTTCAGCTCAGAGTCGATTATGATCCCCAGATCCCTTTCTTCGTCTACCACAGCGATGGGCGTCCCGTTCAGCCTGTATTCGTGTGCAGGGTTTCTTGAGCCCATGTGCATCACCTTACACTTTCCTGCGTTGAACGGCAGCAGCCACCTTGAGGACCATCGTGCCAGAGCGTCCAGATCACCCTGCAGGCCAGCACCACGATCGGATGGATTTTTCAGTGGCTTGTATAGCTTCGTGTAATCCGCGAACATCTTCATATTGCTTGAGACCTCTAGTGGCATGTCGTTGACGTATATTGTGAACAGCGTCGGCCCCAATACTGAACCTTGGGGGATACCGCTGGAGACAGGTGCCCACTCCGAGTTGCAGCCCTGAATCAGCACCCGTTGACGACGGCCAACTAGGAAGGTCTGTATCCAGGTGAGAAGTTTACCTCCGACACCATACGACCTCAGCTTCTCGAGAAGACGTTTGTGCGGCACCGAGTCAAATGCTTTGGCGAAATCTAGGTAGACCACATCCACCGGGGTTCGGTCTTCCAAGGCAGCGGTCCAGTCTTCCAGTGCCTCAAGCAATTGGGAGCTACACGAACGCTTCGCCAGGAAACCATGCTGAGCTCTGTGAAGCAGGCCGTTTGCTGACATATGGTGCAGGAGCTCATCCCTGATGACAGATTCGAGGACCTTACAACAGACGGATGTCAGGCTCACCGGTCTGTAGCTGGATGGTAGGCGGCGATCTCCTTTCTTGAATATCGGAGTCACGTTGCCGATCTTCCACTCTGGGGGGACATCCCCGGAGTCCAGCGATTTCCTGAAGATCCAGCTCAGTGGGTGGGAGAGGACGGCTGCATTCTCCTTTAGTACGCGAGGGTGAAGGCCATCGGGTCCTGGTGAGCTGTGTGCCCGCAGCGCTGCCAGCTTAGTGTGTACCCGTAGCGGGGAGATTTCGATGTCCTCCAGAAGCGGCCCGTGATGGGGGCGCTCCAGGACAGGGATGGTGTCTGACGCTTCTTCGACGAAGACGCTACTGAAGTATCTGTTCATGGCGTTAGCTTTTGCCTTATCAGAAGACACCGTTTCTCCATTCTCGTCTTCTAGGTCGCCGATGCCGTTTTTGGTCTTGAGGCGTGAATTTGCATACCGCCAGAAGCACTTCGGGTTATCTTTGATTGACAGTACCAGCTTTTGCTCATGTTGTCTCCGGAGGGCTCTGGTCATGTTCCTCAGGTCGTTTCGACACCTGACGTACCTGGCGTGATCAAGTTCATCGTGGCTTCGGCAGTAAGTGCTCCACAATAGCCTTTTCCTTTTCCTTAGTTGGAGGGCTTGGCGGTTCATATATATGTTATGGTCAGAGGTCTTCTTTCTGATGCTGGAGCATGACTCAATGGCTGCACGGATTGACGAGCTAAAGAAGGTGTGAGCTTCTTGAGTACTCATGTTCCTCATCACCGCCCAGTTGCACGATTCAAGCGCATTAGTCAGGGAACGATAGTTGGTGCGAGAATACATGCGTGGCAGCGAGGATGGCGCAGGTGCGTAGCACATCAATGTGAAGGTAAGGATCACATGATCACTTCTACCCAGGGCAGGGCCATACTCAAGGTTGCGAACCATACCCTCCTCATTGGTAAAGACTAAGTCCAGAGTACTTGGCCTCTCTCCAGGCCTGTAACGTGTGGGCTGGGTAACATGTTGGAACAGGTAACAGTCCTGGATCGTCTCCACAAAGGAGTGTGTGGCTGAAGGAGATGCACCAGTTGCCCAGTCAATGCCAGGAAGATTGAAGTCGCCAATACCCATTAATAAATTTTGAAATTTATCTTATTGCGCTAATTACAGAGTAACAAATGGCTAAACTAACATTTTTCGTTCAAAAATAAGCGACTGTTTTGCGCAGTTTCCGAAAATTTTGTTAAAGCGCAGCCTGTCGAGTAAAACTGGCGGCATCACGAAAAATATGACTCGTCAAGAACGGCCATAAATTCTAGACTCGAGAGTCGTCTAGCGGTATTCCTGCCACTATACCTATACCTATCTACCTGCAGATAAGTGGACTTAGGATGGAACCACTCTAGATTGGAACCTTGAAAGATTAACCCGGAAGGCGGTGGGCCTACCAGCCACCTTCCGCGCGGTGGGGGGGGGGACATTTTTTTGCCCCCCCCCGTATCTCCGAAACTACTGGACGGATCCGGAAAACTCAAACGGCGTTCGATAGCCCTGTCAAATTTGTCGAAGGAAGCCAAATTTCATTGACCTCGGGGTCACCGATGACGTCACAGGTCAGGTCAAAGATAAAATGTTTCACCGTTCACGGGGCTTCTAGGGAAAGCGCTATAACACCGAGTAAAACGCATTTTGTCGAAAATCAGCGATAAGGCGTCAGTTGTCTAGTACATATGCTGCTATTAGAGGTCACTGTTCATACCAGGTCAGGTCACAGGTCAGGTCACCAAAGGTAACCAAGGATCACCACATGAGCCCAACTTTACTAAGGTTATGCGATGCATGTTTTAGTGCCAGTTTTTCATTTCCAACTCAATGGTGTTGGTTATAAGACCATCAGGTACGGTTTAGGTCACTTTCTGGTGGAGGTCAGGTCAAGGTCAGGTCAAAAAAGGTCAAATTTCAAAGTTGATATTTTTGCATAAAATGGGTATCGATTCGATGCAGTTCGTCACGGGGAGTCTAATGGTGGTCTTTGTTTTGCTCTACGAGGTCTAGAATTGCAAAAAAAAAAATTGAGTTTGAAAATTTGACGTCATCAATTTTGAACAGTTTTTTTCGCTATAACTTGGCCAAAAAAGAGGTATCGATCTCAAATTTGGTATGTAGATAGAAGGTGGTAGGGACTATCACATATATTCCGTTTTTTTTAATTCAAAAAACTTTTTGGATTTTTTGGCTATTATATTCAAAAAATATTTTTTTTATTTTTGGGGGTCAAAATCCAAAAAAAATCGAAAAACTGAAATAGCAGTTTTGTAGGTCTTTTGATTCCACACCTTTTATGTCTGAAACATTTTTCTGTAGGGGAGAGTGGGGTGGGTTGTATCAGTTTTTACTCCGAGACCCATAACCTCGTAACTATCCGTGATAAACTCATTATTTCCATACTATCTCCTTCCTTCATTCTTCTGCTTTTTTGTGCAAAGTAACTTTTCCGCTACCTCTACTAGTTTTTCTTCTACGGTCTGCCGAATAGAACAATGTTTTTGATACAACTTGCCCCATGGCTTGGGTGAGTTGTATCACATGGTGGGATAATTTGTATCACTATTTCACGTTTCAGGGAGTGTGTTTGCTACTGGTTTTGAACATAACAACAACATGAAATGGGGTTAATACAATGTATATGCTCAAAGGCTTCACTTTATTAGACCAAACTTAGGTCAATCCGAACGAAACGTCGAAACGAACGAAACTTCAACAGACTAGACGCAAAAGTGACCCGTTAAGAGCAAAGCAGCCAACACATTGTGCCGAAATGGAACGAGTATTGACTAGCTACCTACAAACGCGAGCCAGGGCTTAGCTTTCGCGATCAAAAGCAACATACCCATACATACATACATACATACATGTTACAACATACCCCGCCCGGCTCTGATACAACATGTACCTCGCCGCCATCTTGGAAAAAACATCCTCGTGCTCAAAAACAGCGGACAGCTGGAGAAATCCATTTTCACTCACGCAGCCTTAGAACCTACCCTCACCACCGCTACGGAGATCTTTCAAATTCGTGCACATCTAAATGCCCAAAACACACATTTTCCTGCAACTTATTTTTTTAGAATGACATTAAAAAAACATAAAATCGGCTCTCACCTCGAGACGCGTCCACCCAGCCACACGACAGAACAGGGAAAGATGGCGCCCGGAAAACCTCGTCGACTGGTCGTGTCACGAGCGCTATCTATTGGATAAGTTTGGCACAATTCGCCCTGATACAACTTGGACATGATACAACTCACCCCGCTCTCCCCTATCTCTAAAGCTGTAGGCCTGACAGCTCTTCCCGCGAAACCTTTTTTTGGGTCGAAAATGGCAAAAATGACGTCACTCTGACGTCATTTAGCGGCCAACCTATCATAGCCTTTGGAAAAAAATTTTGGTCACCATATGCGCTAGCTGCTCCCAGGAGGGTACTGAAAGTTTGGTGACGATCGGCGCAGCGGTTCTCGAGATACCTATATTGAAAAAACTAAGGGGGGGGGGGGCAAAAAAATGCCTCCCCCACCGCCTGGAAGGTTAAGAATTATCCGGTATTATTTCTTAATTTTTCTTTTTTTCGGACAAGTCTTGGTTAGAAATGCTACTGGGCTCGATACATTTATCAACATCTTGGCAACGGTAATAGATTGCACTCAATGCCAATACACTTTCGAGAGGAAAGGATATCTGCCAAGTGCCAATACTTGAGCAGAAGTCTTGTGACGCTACATTGTTGCCGCAGCCGGGTGACCAAAGTCAAACTATGATTCTTTATCTATCGGCACTCTGCAGTGCCCGTTTATTTTGAGTCGGTTACCGATGTCCGTAGTGACCGGTTGCATGGGACGCAGTTCAGATAAGCCGGCTCAGTGCGATGACTGAGCCAGACGGTTGAGACGTTGCGCTGTGAAGATGTTCTGCTCTCTGTGCGTCGTACTGAGTACCGTGCTGGGATGGATTCTCAGTCCCCTGACTATCAGCGCTCTGACAGTGACCTTCGGATGTGTGCTGTGGTTCATGACCAGGGACTTTGACTTCTGGCCATCGCGGGGAGTGCCGGGACCTCGTGCTGTTCTCCCGTGGGGTAACGAATTCGGTGTGCCGGGGATTGGAGGAGCCACTTACTTCGACTTCGAGAATTGGATCTACGAGAAGTTAGGTGATGCTAAATTCTGCGGCTACATGGAGCTACACAAGCCTGTGCTATATGTCGGCGATCTGGATATGATCTCGGACATCACCGTGAAGGACTTCGACTACTTCGTTGACAAGAGAAACCGCACGTTCAGTCCCGTGTTCGCCAGGATGCTTCCGTTCTTACAGGGTAGGGAGTGGCGAGAGAAGAGGGCCGAAATATCGCCCACCTTCTCCTCAGGGAAACTGAAGACGATGTTCCCGCTCTTCCTTAGGACTGCCGACAACCTCAGTCGATTTCTTGGCGAGGAGATGACCACCACTTCAGCAGGTGTTGTCAACATGAAGGACGCCTTCGGTCGCTATACCATGGACAACATCGCATCATGCTCATTCGGCATTGATTCCAACTCCTTCGAGAATCAGAATACTGAACTCACTAGACAGGCCTCGGCGTTTTTCAAGAAGCCTGGCGTATACGGCAAATTTAGAGCTCTCTGCATACTTTTCCTGCCGAAGTGGATATCTGGTCTCCTTCCGGATCCCTATGCCGAGGTGAAGCGTTTCTTCAGTCAAGTCACCGAGGCGACGATTCGAAACCGTGAGGCCACTGAGGCGACCAGGCGCGACTTTCTGCAGCTGCTGCTCGAGACCAGGGACAAGAGCGGTCGCCGGTGCTTCTCCACCGATGACATAGTGACCCAGAGCCTGCTGTTCTTCCTGGCCGGGTACGACACGACGGCCAACCTGCTGACGTTCGCCGCCTGCGCGCTGGCCACTGTTCCCGACTGCCAGGGGCGGGCTCAGCGGGAGCTCGACGCCGCGCTGGAGCGCCACGACGGCCGACTGAGTTACGAGGCTGTCTCCGAGCTGTGCTACCTGGACCGGGTGCTGGACGAGACGCTGCGGATGTACCCGTCGTTGTTCCACATGGAGCGTATCTGCACCCGGCCGTACACCCTGTCGGGGACGAACGTCACCATCCCCGCCGGCACCATCGTCCAGCTGCCGCTGCTGCCCGTGCACAGAGACCTCCGCGTCTATCCGGAGCCGCTCCGGTTCGATCCGGACCGTTTTCCTCCTGGAGGAGAGGCAGCGGCGCCACCCGGCCGCCTACCGGCCGTTCGGGGCCGGCCCGCGCGGCTGCCTGGCGCGGCGGTTCGCCCTGCTGGAGGCCAAGGCGGCGCTGGCGGCGGTACTGCGTGACTGGCGACTGGAGCCGCGCCCAGGCACGACCCCACCGCCGCTGCCGCTCGATACGAACACTACCATCGTCTCGCCCCGGCCGGACTGCTGCTTCCTGAGGGTGGTGTCCCGCCACAGACAGTGAGACTCGATGGAGAGGCCGTAACAATGAATGGGATTACATGAGCAGAGTAAACGCGCTTTACAAACGGAGCACAATGGTGAGCGAACAGGAAAATCCATTCCTGATCTCCGTATTTACTTGCCCATGTAACCCAGTTAAACGGTTGTGATATGCATAGGCGGCGGAACGGGGAGGGCACCGGGGCACCGTGCCTCCCTTTGATTTTGGCATTTTAACATTAGCCCTATGGGCGTTGCATGGAAAGAATGGGACCAAAAGTCGGCAGTGCCCCCCTTAATTGAAGGTGTTCCGCCGCTACTGGTCATATGTAAACGACATATGTGAAGGATCAGTTTTGGTGGAATATTGCACTGCATTGGATAATTGCAGGGCATAGGTACTAATTTCTCTAGGTGCGCACTAATTCATTTTGCTATTTTATTGCGGCTTTAGGAATATTTATCTTCATTCAGTCAAGCTAAGGATTACTGCATTACCCATGCCTTTACTTCGCCCGTTTAGGTATAGTCGACTACAGAATGATGTTCCACTCCTCAGAAGCTATCAGTTGACCGGAGCGCTAAGTTGTGCCGTTTATCACGCAATTAAGCGTGTCGATTGTGAGCATTGGGACAAAGCTATAATTTGTGAACTCAGCCCGTGTGATGCGGCACAGCCTACCACTCCAGGCAAATCGATAGCGGCGGAACACCTTCAATTAGGTGGGGGGGGGGGGGGCACTGCCGACTTTTGATCCCATTCTTTCCATGCAACGCCCATAGGGCTAATGTTAAAATGCCGAAATCAAAGGGGGCACGGTGCCCCGGTGCCCTCCCCGTTCCGCCGCCTATGAGGCAAATAATTGCCTGTGAAAAGTGGAGCATCATTCTGTAGTCGACTATACATTACGTATTTCTGATTACACTAAACTCTGGTAAAATGTACGCATCTCCTAGTTTCGTGCATAATATTCAGCGCAAACAAAAATCTAATACGACATAAAGAAAGAAAGATGCATCATAAAGGTACGTAATAAATGCAATGCCTACGTTGTATCGTAGCTTCGCACTTTAAACTGTTAAGAGAGAGAGAGAGAGAGAGAGAGAGAGAGAGAGAGAGAGAGAGAGAGAGAGAGAGAGAGAGAGAGAGAGAGAGAGAGAGAGAGAGAGAGAGAGAGAGAGAGAGAGAGAGAGAGAGAGAGAGAGAGAGAGAGAGAGAGAGAGAGAGAGAGAGAGAGAGAGAGAGAGAGAGAGAGAGAGAGAGAGAGAGAGAGAGAGAGAGAGAGAGAGAGAGAGAGAGAGAGAGAGAGAGAGAGAGAGAGAGAGAGAGAGAGAGAGAGAGAGAGAGAGAGAGAGAGAGAGAGAGAGAGAGAGAGAGAGAGAGAGAGAGAGAGAGAGAGAGAGAGAGAGAGAGAGAGAGAGAGAGAGAGAGAGAGAGAGAGAGAGAGAGAGAGAGAGAGAGAGAGAGAGAGAGAGAGAGAGAGAGAGAGAGAGAGAGAGAGAGAGAGAGAGAGAGAGAGAGAGAGAGAGAGAGAGAGAGAGAGAGAGAGAGAGAGAGAGAGAGAGAGAGAGAGAGAGAATCATCAGGAAACGACCGATAGAACGCTGATTGCTGATTGCCGTTTAAACGTCAACTTATGGTCGGAATTTCGATAAACGTAATTATTATGCGTAATGTTCATCTTCCGAAGGCCAATATGGGTATGACGGGCGAGAAAGTTATTATAGGTACATGTCACTTATATTTTGGTACCATGACGAATGCTCGAAACATATGTCACAATATCTCCGCATTTTACATTCCTATTTACATATCGAGTATCGACATTTCACCTTCCATAGAAGGTGAAATATTTATCAATATATCACAGATAGCCACAAAATCCGCTACCCTACATTTAAATATTGTTCCTCACGCTGTAAAAACACACTTTCTATCGATTATAAGACGCTGACACTTTAAACATGCATCTCAGGACGTTCTTAGGTGAATAAAAACGCACGATACACAGAAAGACTGGCGAGTGGCGCTAGATGCAACACCCGGACATTGAAATTGGGTGCATTTTTTGCGAATAAAAGGAGGCGTCGAAATATCATAGTACGAATCCCTTTGACAAAATTGAAATGTACCTATTGTGTAGTCATGTGCATATTATCATCCAAGTACTCATATATAATATTTTCCTCGACAACTATCGTTTGTTCATTTGCGTGCATTTACGTGCTCGTAACCATCTCACTATCTGCAGCACGTATAAGTTTCCCTATATGAAGCACATCGGAGAAGCTCAGCTGCTCTGAGCGTCACATCACTGGCTGCAGTCGGGAGCACCGCGTCCCTTCGCTCTGGCCTCATATGGCGCAACATACGGGGTCAGAGTGGGGCTGCTCTGGACGCCGGCACCAGCTCAATGGGACTCACTCCGACTCAAAGACTCGCTCCGATCACACCTGGTCAGGACCGGACCCCTCGGCCGCCGCGCTGGCGGTGCACTCCAGAGGGGCGCTCCTGGGGAGGGCGGGAGAACGACAGCCCGATCTGTCTAGCTCAACACGTCGAGTGCTCCATCGTGTGTCCCGGGGAGGAGGGGCTCGACGACTGGCCGTCGCTGCCCAGCCGGAGGGTGTAGTCGCCCGGCGGACCGCCGACGGCTGTGGCCGCCGAGCGCAGGTGCACCACGCGGCCCCGCTCGTCCTTCTCGCAGATTTCGGCGTACAGGTTCTCGGCGGTCGGCGTGGCCGGCGGCGGGGGCGTGATGTCGTCCGCCACACGGCCGTACTGCACGTCCGCCGGCCGCGAGAACACGAACGACGTGGTCACGTCCCGGTTGCCCGAGCCGCGGCTGCGGTTCAGGAAGAACCGCGAGACGGTCTGGCGCAGACTGCGGCCCGGCCGCCGCTCGCCGTCCAGACTGGGAGACTTGGTCAGCTTCTTCTTGGTCTCGGACTGCGGCGTGGGAGGTTTTCCGAGCCGGGGTGAGAGCGGCACCGGCACGGCGGGCGCCACCACCGTCCTACCGAACCGCTCGCTCAGACTGGGAGTTTTCCTCAGTCGGCCGGCCGGCGGCGCTTCCAGCGAGTCAAACGACGAGTGCGCCGAGTCGAACACGTCGTGTGAGACCTTCATCTGGTGCCGCCACAGCTCGCCGTGCCGCTCGCACATCACCAGCGCCCTGGTGAAGGCGGGCGACGAGCGCCGGTCCAGCTGGTCGATGGGCTGCACGCGGAGAGCCGACTCGGCGTCCAGCTCAAACAGGGTGCCCGGTCCGTCAGACTCGGTGGTGCAGCCGAGCACCAGGCGCTCGGGGCGCACCTCCTCCAGACGGAGCAGACCTGCGGCACAGAAAACGGCGGGTTAGGGCGGCAGGGCAGTGGACGGCAAGCACTGGGCATATAACGAGATGGACACTGGGCGCTCTGGGCGGGGCCTACCGACTGGACGAGGTCACGGCATAGGTGGCAGCACGGTGTGAAGGAGACCCCATTTGCAGGGTGCTGAATAGACAGATAACACTGAAAGTGAGCCAGTTTTGATATAGAAAAATAGTCCAAAAGGTTTGAAGAAAACTAAATTTATCGTATGCTAACATTTATCGTGAAATGCTTATCCTAAGCAGTAAGCTGACAGAGTGACTATTAGGTTTACGTTTTACGTGCATTTTACATTTCAATTGCATTTACCGGTTAAAACCAGCACAACAAATCTAAAACCGACCGCACATTTACGTACCGGTGAAGTTGCAGGGCATCCGCGGCATGAATCCGCAGACGAGTTTGAGTGTCATGGGCGTCCTCTGCTGCCTCATCAGCTGCGACATGAGGAACACGTGGTCGCGGGAGGAGGTCGGTCGCGTCGCTGCCGCGTAGAAACGGCCCTCGGCCGTGAACGGCAGGAACAACACCTGTTGACGACCAGAGCGTCCGGTGTCAGTGGTCAGCATTGAACTCGATACCTACTTAGAAATCAATAAACAATCAGGCCCGATGTTTTACAAAGCGAAAATGTTTTTTACGATCAGGCTCTAACTTATAAATAAGCGATTATGCTGGGCTGTTCTGCTCTTTAGTACCTATTAGTTGTCTTCCAATCGGTGGGAAAATGTCCGATATTTTAATATTTCAACCGAACATAGTCACTTTTGGGCTCGATCTCTGCCATTGCTTCCCGCTCGCTCACCTCATTTTTGTAGTTGACGCACTGGGCGTAGTTGAGGGCCGGTGTGCCGCTGGGCGGTGTGTTCAGGTCGCGGAACACACCCATCAGACGGAGCACATTGCCCGCGCCGACCATCACCTTCCGGTACACGGTGCCCTGTCCTGGAACAGATCGGAGCGGCGGCGCGGTCAGACACAATCACAGGGGTACGTGCCACTTCCCGGCACCCAGCGCGGTCAGCACGGAGAGATAAAACTCCGGAGGAAATGCCCGCACGGGTGAGGTTCTTTGTACTGACTGGAGGGGGGGGGGGCAAGACTGACTCGGTGGGCCAGATCACGACTCACGCGGGGCTGGTACGGTCGGCGTTCGGTCTGTGACCTGTGTGACGTCAAACAACGTGAAAGTTGGAGTGGAGCGAGCAGCGCGGCCGACTAATTGCTGCGCAGCTCAGCACTTATCCGTTGATTAATGTCACTTGTCACTACAGTATTGCTGCTTGTGGCTGTGTGCCTAATGATGATACATATGTCTCGTTTTATTAGTCAGAATGCACTGAATTCCGGCCGATATTGGAGAATTACCCACAGTTAAAATACAATTTTACACTCGGGTATAATAAACTTTAGGGCGGCAGATGACGTAAGGTCGGTCACCGCAGATTCCAGATCGAGCCAGGAACTGACATGAACGAACTCGGAACAAAAGACGTCTTACGTAATTTACGGAAATCTGGAGTTTGCGTCATTCGCCTTCTCTGCTGCACTAATGACGGTGATCGCATAGCTGAGACCATAAACAATGTCCTGTCGCGTCACGTCACGGTCTGACACGTCACGGCACGGTCCGACACGTCACGTCAGTGTCACGTGAGCGTGCCGGGCAGGACACACGCTGTCACCCTGCAGTGATGGGGCGGCGACACGTGGGGACTCGATGCACCCGAGCGATCTGCGCCGCAGGTCCGTCCGTCAATCTTCAGAATCGTTCGAATATAAACCGCGTGTTTACTATTTACGTAGGTATGTACCGTTATCGGCAAAGGCATGCGCCATGCACACTGCACACTGCACATGCAATGACAGTAATCGCAAGTGCTTTTAGCCTTTTACGCTGTTCTGGTAACATTTTTGAGCATGAGGATGTTTTCCTGACTTTGGTAGAAGTTTCATATATCGTCAGAAATATCGATTTTGAAGTCATTACTAATTGCTGGCAACCATTTCGCCGATTAACAGGCAGGCTTTTTTTGTATATCTACGAGCCTAACTGCTCTGGAATAAGAAAGCAAGGGCTCCCTGCATCATGATGATTCACCCTTCCTGAAGTTAAATGTCGCCTTCATAATCAATCGAAGTAACTACTGTCACTACTCCATTCACCTTTCGCCAAGCATATGCATACTGATTTGAGCTGGGCTGGCAGAACGACAAACAACGAAAAGTCATTTAGGTACGTACACGGCATCAAAGTCTGATGGCGAAGCAGCAAAGGCCGAGACAAGCACCTTTTTGACGTATGCGTCTACCGAACAGTAATTGGTCCAAAATGTCAAACACTGCGGAGAGATGGGACCCGGTCGACATTTGAAGCTCGCGTAGTGTGTCATTATTTCCTCATTCCATCCCGGCCATATCGTCCATCTGCCGGCCGCCATTCTGGTCGATCTCGCGGCCGGAGAGGGCCGCTCTCGGCCCGCCGGCACCGCATGTAAATGGGGACGGACGGCCGCGGACCATGCGTCGGCGGCGTGCCATTGAAGCCGCGCCCTGGTCGAGCGGAGCCGCTCCGGTAGCACGTGGGCAAGGTCACGGGGCCGCACCGATGTCCAGTCGAGGTCGGAGCTGCAGCGGCGACCGGCCACCCGCTGGCCGCCCTCCAAATCGGCACCGCCCCAGCCGAGCCCCTGAGCTGAACCCAGCTGGGATCGATGGGACGCTGTATACGGACTGCAGGTGATGGGACAGCCCGTGGGCGCGGACCGACCACCGCGCCGGGCTGGACCGCGGAGGGACATCTGCATCTACCCTCAACGAGACGGATAACTCAGTAGAAGAGCAGGGAACATTAGGAGCCTATGCAAACACATATCGCAAACTGAGAGAAAATATGCTCCCGAGGACATACTCAATAATTTTTAGAGACACCACTGCTTGTGCTTGGATGTGTGAGTAAGGTATCGGTGGTTTACGGACTTCAGTGAAGATGTGTGTTACACGAATACGTTGAGTCATCATCAGACCCACCCTCTGACCTCCGCTGAGCTGTCGGCCGGCCCGGGGCGGTCCTCGACACTCCCCCCGTCACAGGCGCAGTGTCCGCCCAGTCGACCGGCACAGAGGCGATACGCTCTCCCCGGGCGGCCGCATTGTCCACCCAGTAATGAGTCGCACGCCGGCGCCTCAGTGCTGCTGACACAATGCGCCACGCGCCACCGGCCGGCCCGTGCCGCCTCATTGGAGGAGCAAATGAGCTCCTCCGGCCCGGCGGGCATTGTTCTAACAGACTCCTCCGTCGGACCACCCCAGGCGCCGGCTGTCCCGCCCCTGGTAAAACGCCGGCGATGTTGAACAGCGGGCGTTGAGCGCCACGCCTCCGTGTCGTGCTATGTTTGCTGTTTGTGGTTCCGTACTGCCGTTCCGTCTTTGTTGCCTAAAGAAGCGTCCGTCAAGGCCGAATGGGCTGACTTAACTAGCAAAACAAACAGCGTCTGGGCTGGTCAGAATAATCAATCAGCCGCGGTGTACTATACCGGCTGCTGTCGGCCAGGACGATGAGACGGCAAAAGTGGTCGTGTGTAGATGTAAGCGCATTAGCACCCACCCCGATGCATCCACACACAATGCATGCAAATGTAAGCACCAGGCACCCCGCAGGCGAACATACGACTATAAAGTCGGTTGTGTGTGCGGTCAGGGCCGGTTTCAGGGAGGTCAGAGACCAGAGCTCCCCCTTCTCCGAAGCTGGGATCAATCTCCCAACTAAGCCTCTCTTTACCTTTATGGAAACATTGGACACCCCTCCCCCCCCCCCCACCCCACCCACCCACACACCTTCCCCGTCCCGGACGTCCGCTCACTTTCCTCCATGTTTCTTCGCTCCCTGCTCCCTAGTCTCGTTTTCCCATCACATTTCATTTACATCCCTAAGCGACCAGCGTTTCCCCATAGCAAGTCACATTTTCAGTCTTTCCCCTATGTTCCCCAGTGTCTTCGCCCCAACTCCCCGTTTCTGTACTCTATCCTATCTCTCCGTTTCCATTCTCTGTCTCCACACACAGATTTGCTCGTCTCCCACCCCATCCCTCCTGTAGCGCGGGGGACTGAACAGGGGTGCGGTGGAGTGGGGGCGGAGTTGTTTTCCGGGGGGCTCTTTCTTGGAGCTCTGTTCCAGTGGGTAGTTCGGTGCCAATGTGAAGCGCTGGAATTGTGCTGTTGGAGACTGGAAGTGTGTGCGTAAGTAAAGTTGATTTCTGGAAGCCCACCCGGCATACAAATGCATCTGATGGGAGATGCTTTCATTTTGAGGCTTGATCATCGTCACATTGTATAGACGTCGACTCAGTAACTTCACTGCTCGGGCAGGATGGACAGGCTCCAACCCGTGGGTAATCGACACAGTGAGAGACGGGCTGGATAAGGCAGTTGGGGTCGTAATGATCACTGCCAAGCCATTTGTTGGCGTTTAACTTGCTTTACTGGATGGTCATTAGTCCAGTCACCAATTCATCATCACTGGTCTACTCTACCCTTTTCAAATTTGCCCACTTATATCGTATTAGCGTAGCTGAATTTAAGTGCCCTCGAGAATCATTGTCGTGACTGTCCTAACCGAGCTGCACTTAACTCCTATCGGCCTTAATCTAAGATTCATTCTTTTATCATACGCACTCACATTCTCACATACAAGCGCTCTTCATTTATTCACCAAAATTTATTTAGTGCCCCTCGAAATCCCTCCGATAGTGTTAGGTGTCTGGCAGCAATAACCTCCCCGGCGAGATAAATGTCTCTCTTATGAATCCATGTGTGCTCCCGCTAACCGGTGGCCAAGCCACAGGGCCGTCCAGTATTGCATGCAGATAATTATTCACCTTTGTAATTTAGTCGGATCCACAACACGTCCAATAGACTTATGATGCGAATTCGCGAATTACACCCGGCTGGTTTCCCTTTTGAGAGAGCGCTAGGCCTCGCGCTCCCTCCGGTCCACGTCCTGGAACTTACCGTTCACGTCCTGGGACCATAGTTCACGTATCCACGTCCTGGAACTATCTGCCTGGAACTCATCTGGTTCCGTGGGTCTTACGTTACCAGGACTCACGAACTCCGAGGGGGGACTATCCCGGTCCCCCAGAGGCTGTCCATCACCGGATGTGACCAGAAACTCCTGGCTCATGCCGATGATCAAGATGCAGATAAGTATGATGACTTCCTGGGACGTACGGCTTCCTGCACCACCTGTGGATGACTTACCAGTGACCCAGCACTCCACCATTCCTGATGGATCCTTGACTTCCGCTGGGATCCGCCGTTTCATGCCTCTGAGCCTGCCTACCTTTGCCCACTAAATAATCCTGCGGGAAACCAACAACAACCGCGGTATCACCACGGTGGGTAACGTGAATAGCTCTGCTAAAGACGATGTGCTCCTTACCTTACATTACCGGTCTGGACGAATTTCTCAGGAAGTTCTGTGTCTAAGTCATGTTAGTCAACATTCCGACATAAGAGCCGGGCAAACAAACCCTCTCCTCATTTAGACTCCGGCTTATTGATCTAAGATAGTCAGCTTGCAATATACCTTGTAGCCACTCGAATGTGACAGATAGAAAGATCAAATGTATCATCTTGAGTCATTAAATTTTCGTCAATCTGTGTCGGGTGAAATACTTGCTACCAGCAACCACAAAACCACGAGTATTCAGGTTCGCTAAAAATATAAGCCCCAACAATTTTACTGATATTGTTTACCTGGTCTGAAATATTCTGCGTCAATAAATCTCCCATAAATTACGACCGAGAGCCGACGGACCGTCCTGTCCGCCGCCAGCTCTGTCCCGCGACTAGTGATGCAAACAGTACGCCCGGACTGCCCATGATAAACGTCATTTGATGGCTATGCTCGATAATACCACGCCATTACGACGACCTAGTGACATTATGATGACCCAACATCTTTGAACAATTTACCACGTTCGTTTCCACAATTGCACGCCTCGAGTAATTGAACTCCTTAACAGCTGAATTCTGACCTGAATTTGCAGCCCAGCTCATAACCTGGGCGGCCCACCGCCGCGCCGCTTCACCCGTCGGAATTAACAGCTGGACCAAGGTCGTCGATCAGACACCGTGTGCTTCTTCTATATGTGCTCTTCTTATTCGGTGTGTGTGTGTATCTAATGTAAACCTCTATACTGTAGTGCGAACTCCACGAAACACCACGAGTGGAAAAGCGTTGATGACATCTCGACGGATGATCTTATTGACCTTGTGGCCAATCACCCGTTTCCAAATTTGTAAGAGCTTGATCCTTCCCACTATGCCCACAACAGAACGTTTCATAGCTTTAGTATGTATTCTAAATTAAACACGTTGAATTTAAATACAGTCTAATTCATGTTCCAAGTCAAGAAGCTAATTCAACAGAATACCAATAATATATGACTTACGCCTAACCGGTTAATTTGTTAACTTTGTCTTTGACAGGTTCGCACAGAAACTAACAGCTTCATTATTAACCCGCTATGTGGCGCAGCAATACCAGCTCATATCACTGTAAAAGAGACTGAAACCACGCCCTGAACTCCTCTCACACACCCAACTGAACGTCACTGTTGAACATGAACACACTGAGAATCCCATTGTAATCCTAGTCTGCAAATGGTAAGCTGGAGATCCTAACAATGACATATACGCACTCGTGAAATTTTAGCTAAAACTCGATCACCTATAACGCAGCTTATCCGGTAGTAAGACCCTAAGAACAAAACCGCAATACAGCTTTGCACTAATAATTTCTGGCGATCGCGGAGAGTGGAGACCACAACTAGAATTGTCTGGACCGACCGTATAAATCAAAGCAATTTGCTATTAGCTTGGCAACGACCATTGGAGAGATTGGGCAGGGCGTGAACCAGGGGGGGGGGAGAAAGGATCAGGGAGAGCAGACTTTCGACCATTCAGATTGAACACTCACATAAAGCAGCTGGAGTGTGACGTCAACCTCGGCAGTTGCACTTGCGTCCTTTCTCGTCGACGGCTGCTGTCCTGCGTCTCCATCACTCGAGGCACTAGCAGAGAACTGGAGCAGGACGATTGCAGCGATGCGGCTGAACTGGCCCGTCTCCCGGCGGCATGACTTCTCGGGCGCGGTGATCCCGACGCGACTGCGGCGGTCCCACTGACTCGGTCCTCCCGTCCCGGTCTCACTGTCTCGGTCTGACTGCTCCGGTCTAACTGATCTCGAAGTAAAGCGGTCCCTTTTTTATAGTTGGGTCGGGGTGGCGTCGCCCTCTCCTGACCTGGTTCCGGGTGCTGGCTCCGATTCAGGTGCACTTCTTTGTCTTCTTACTGCGGTGGTTTGAGGGTGTGCTCGGTTTTGCGTTTACAACGGCCTCTCCAAAATATGGTTGCACTAAATGTGAAAACATTCAAATAGCCATAAGATGGCACAATTCTTCGGTTCCAGTCTTCATCGGCGAACGATGCCCGTTATTGTTGATCTGCGCTTGTTTCTGATAAAGCGGCTTGAAATCGAAATGGTTGTTTATAGTAGGCAGCCCGCAACGATTTATCCTTTGTAATGTTGTCTCTAGTTTCCTTTAATCTTGCTCACTCACTCGTACTCTAGGTGCTGTACCTCTTGTTCAGATGCTCCTCCGCCACAAGGACTTGCTTTCCGAGCTCATGAGCTGCTAGCGCAATGACTTCCTCTGGATATCATTTAGATAGTCTATATTCCAAAAACGTCCTTGTTGCACTGGTCGTTGCTAGAATGCTATAGGTATGATGGGGTCAGACGATAAAACTATTGCGACTTTCGGATTGCTTGGTGATCAAGTTGATCTGAATTGCAGCTTTGTGCAACGTCCAGTATTGAGTCGATTTTTTTTTGCATAACTGCATTCTTGCATGACTTTATCATATTCCCTTCCGGTTGGTGCTGCCCTCAAGTGACGACGTCCGTAACGAACGGTGACCCGCTAGGTCTCCGCGTCTATTTCTTCCGCGTTACCTCACTCTGTGCTGCTGTCCTTTCTAAATTATGGGCGGCCGGTGTCGATAGGGACGTGGGACAGGGGAAAACAAAGGAAAGGGTCTCTACGGAACGCGGCCAGCGTATCCGGATCGGGCAGTAGTCGGTCGTGCCAGGATTTAAAGTTTACAGCTAATAGTAAACTAATAGAAAAGATGTAGCCCGCTACATCTTCAGTCCAAAACAACCCTAGTTGCGTCCCCGCAACTCGGAACGGTGAACAATGAACATCTCGATGGTCCCGCCACTCCATCCTAGACTCTACTTAAATTTCTTTCCACAAAATCAACACATCTGATACATTAAGCATTAACTACATGCACAATACACATAAGATTTCTCTTACCATGGCTATTCGTGTACTGCATTAAACTCAGCTGTAGGCCTCCATAGCAGCCGGACCAGTCTCCTCCAGTCAGCTCCAGGCTGGCGGCCTCCATGGCAGCCGGACCAGTCATCCTCCAGTCAGCTCCACACTAGCAGCCGCCGCCCGCCACGGCAGCCGGACCAGTCGTTCTCCAGTCAGCTCCAGACTAGCAGCCTCCACGGCAGCCGGATCAGTCGCTCTCCAGTCAGCTCCAGGCTGGCAGCCAGACCAGTCGTTCTCCAGTCAGCTCCAGACTAGCAGCCTCCACGGCAGCCGGATCAGTCGCTCTCCAGTCAGCTCCAGGCTGGCAGCCAGACCAGTCGTTCTCCAGTCAGCTCCAGACTAGCAGCCTCCACGGCAGCCGGATCAGTCGCTCTCCAGTCAGCTCCAGGCTGGCAGCCAGACCAGTCGTTCTCCAGTCAGCTCCAGACTAGCAGCCTCCACGGCAGCCGGATCAGTCGTTCTCCAGTCAGCTCCAGGTTGGCAGCCAGACCAGTCGTTCTCCAGTCAGCTCCAGACTAGCAGCCTCCACGGCAGCCGGATCAGTCGCTCTCCAGTCAGCTCCAGGCTGGCAGCCAGACCAGTCGTTCTCCAGTCAGCTCCAGACTAGCAGCCTCCACGGCAGCCGGATCAGTCGTTCTCCAGTCAGCTCCAGGCTGACAGCCAGACGAGTCGTTCTTCAGTCAGCTCCAGACTAGCAGCCTCCACGGCAGCCGGATCAGTCGTTCTCCAGTCAGCTCCAGGCTGGCAGCCGGACCAGTCGTTCTCCAGTCAGCTCCAGACTAGCAGCCTCCACGGCAGCCGGATCAGTCGTTCTCCAGTCAGCTCCAGGCTGGCAGCCAGACCAGTCGTTCTCCAGTCAGCTCCAGGCTGGCAGCCGCCACGGCAGCTGGCTGGATCAGTCGTCCTTCCGTAAGCTCCGAGCTGGTGACCTTCACGGCAGCTGAATCAGTCGCTCACCTTTGTATTTCTTCATCTTCCTGACTACTGTTATCAGCATCAATATCCTCTACTTCCGCGCCTCAACGTCTTCTTCACCTCGTCAGTCGACACTTTTCAGCCTCATCTTCGTTTCCATTTCTTCATGAACTGCTTCCTACCTCTCATCCTCTTCGGGTTCGGAGGCTTGCGCCAGTTGACTAGCTTCGCAATGTTCTGTTTGATCAAGAGCCCCAACGTTCGGGCGCCAATTTGTAGCGCGGGGGACTGAACAGGGGTGCGGTGGAGTGGGGGCGGAGTTGTTTTCCGGGGGGCTCTTTCTTGGAGCTCTGTTCCAGTGGGTAGTTCGGTGCCAATGTGAAGCGCTGGAATTGTGCTGTTGGAGACTGGAAGTGTGTGCGTAAGTAAAGTTGATTTCTGGAAGCCCACCCGGCATACAAATGCATCTGATGGGAGATGCTTTCATTTTGAGGCTTGATCATCGTCACATTGTATAGACGTCGACTCAGTAACTTCACTGCTCGGGCAGGATGGACAGGCTCCAACCCGTGGGTAATCGACACAGTGAGAGACGGGCTGGATAAGGCAGTTGGGGTCGTAATGATCACTGCCAAGCCATTTGTTGGCGTTTAACTTGCTTTACTGGATGGTCATTAGTCCAGTCACCAATTCATCATCACTGGTCTACTCTACCCTTTTCAAATTTGCCCACTTATATCGTATTAGCGTAGCTGAATTTAAGTGCCCTCGAGAATCATTGTCGTGACTGTCCTAACCGAGCTGCACTTAACTCCTATCGGCCTTAATCTAAGATTCATTCTTTTATCATACGCACTCACATTCTCACATACAAGCGCTCTTCATTTATTCACCAAAATTTATTTAGTGCCCCTCGAAATCCCTCCGATAGTGTTAGGTGTCTGGCAGCAATAACCTCCCCGGCGAGATAAATGTCTCTCTTATGAATCCATGTGTGCTCCCGCTAACCGGTGGCCAAGCCACAGGGCCGTCCAGTATTGCATGCAGATAATTATTCACCTTTGTAATTTAGTCGGATCCACAACACGTCCAATAGACTTATGATGCGAATTCGCGAATTACACCCGGCTGGTTTCCCTTTTGAGAGAGCGCTAGGCCTCGCGCTCCCTCCGGTCCACGTCCTGGAACTTACCGTTCACGTCCTGGGACCATAGTTCACGTATCCACGTCCTGGAACTATCTGCCTGGAACTCATCTGGTTCCGTGGGTCTTACGTTACCAGGACTCACGAACTCCGAGGGGGGACTATCCCGGTCCCCCAGAGGCTGTCCATCACCGGATGTGACCAGAAACTCCTGGCTCATGCCGATGATCAAGATGCAGATAAGTATGATGACTTCCTGGGACGTACGGCTTCCTGCACCACCTGTGGATGACTTACCAGTGACCCAGCACTCCACCATTCCTGATGGATCCTTGACTTCCGCTGGGATCCGCCGTTTCATGCCTCTGAGCCTGCCTACCTTTGCCCACTAAATAATCCTGCGGGAAACCAACAACAACCGCGGTATCACCACGGTGGGTAACGTGAATAGCTCTGCTAAAGACGATGTGCTCCTTACCTTACATTACCGGTCTGGACGAATTTCTCAGGAAGTTCTGTGTCTAAGTCATGTTAGTCAACATTCCGACATAAGAGCCGGGCAAACAAACCCTCTCCTCATTTAGACTCCGGCTTATTGATCTAAGATAGTCAGCTTGCAATATACCTTGTAGCCACTCGAATGTGACAGATAGAAAGATCAAATGTATCATCTTGAGTCATTAAATTTTCGTCAATCTGTGTCGGGTGAAATACTTGCTACCAGCAACCACAAAACCACGAGTATTCAGGTTCGCTAAAAATATAAGCCCCAACAATTTTACTGATATTGTTTACCTGGTCTGAAATATTCTGCGTCAATAAATCTCCCATAAATTACGACCGAGAGCCGACGGACCGTCCTGTCCGCCGCCAGCTCTGTCCCGCGACTAGTGATGCAAACAGTACGCCCGGACTGCCCATGATAAACGTCATTTGATGGCTATGCTCGATAATACCACGCCATTACGACGACCTAGTGACATTATGATGACCCAACATCTTTGAACAATTTACCACGTTCGTTTCCACAATTGCACGCCTCGAGTAATTGAACTCCTTAACAGCTGAATTCTGACCTGAATTTGCAGCCCAGCTCATAACCTGGGCGGCCCACCGCCGCGCCGCTTCACCCGTCGGAATTAACAGCTGGACCAAGGTCGTCGATCAGACACCGTGTGCTTCTTCTATATGTGCTCTTCTTATTCGGTGTGTGTGTGTATCTAATGTAAACCTCTATACTGTAGTGCGAACTCCACGAAACACCACGAGTGGAAAAGCGTTGATGACATCTCGACGGATGATCTTATTGACCTTGTGGCCAATCACCCGTTTCCAAATTTGTAAGAGCTTGATCCTTCCCACTATGCCCACAACAGAACGTTTCATAGCTTTAGTATGTATTCTAAATTAAACACGTTGAATTTAAATACAGTCTAATTCATGTTCCAAGTCAAGAAGCTAATTCAACAGAATACCAATAATATATGACTTACGCCTAACCGGTTAATTTGTTAACTTTGTCTTTGACAGGTTCGCACAGAAACTAACAGCTTCATTATTAACCCGCTATGTGGCGCAGCAATACCAGCTCATATCACTGTAAAAGAGACTGAAACCACGCCCTGAACTCCTCTCACACACCCAACTGAACGTCACTGTTGAACATGAACACACTGAGAATCCCATTGTAATCCTAGTCTGCAAATGGTAAGCTGGAGATCCTAACAATGACATATACGCACTCGTGAAATTTTAGCTAAAACTCGATCACCTATAACGCAGCTTATCCGGTAGTAAGACCCTAAGAACAAAACCGCAATACAGCTTTGCACTAATAATTTCTGGCGATCGCGGAGAGTGGAGACCACAACTAGAATTGTCTGGACCGACCGTATAAATCAAAGCAATTTGCTATTAGCTTGGCAACGACCATTGGAGAGATTGGGCAGGGCGTGAACCAGGGGGGGGGGGAGAAAGGATCAGGGAGAGCAGACTTTCGACCATTCAGATTGAACACTCACATAAAGCAGCTGGAGTGTGACGTCAACCTCGGCAGTTGCACTTGCGTCCTTTCTCGTCGACGGCTGCTGTCCTGCGTCTCCATCACTCGAGGCACTAGCAGAGAACTGGAGCAGGACGATTGCAGCGATGCGGCTGAACTGGCCCGTCTCCCGGCGGCATGACTTCTCGGGCGCGGTGATCCCGACGCGACTGCGGCGGTCCCACTGACTCGGTCCTCCCGTCCCGGTCTCACTGTCTCGGTCTGACTGCTCCGGTCTAACTGATCTCGAAGTAAAGCGGTCCCTTTTTTATAGTTGGGTCGGGGTGGCGTCGCCCTCTCCTGACCTGGTTCCGGGTGCTGGCTCCGATTCAGGTGCACTTCTTTGTCTTCTTACTGCGGTGGTTTGAGGGTGTGCTCGGTTTTGCGTTTGCAACGGCCTCTCCAAAATATGGTTGCACTAAATGTGAAAACATTCAAATAGCCATAAGATGGCACAATTCTTCGGTTCCAGTCTTCATCGGCGAACGATGCCCGTTATTGTTGATCTGCGCTTGTTTCTGATAAAGCGGCTTGAAATCGAAATGGTTGTTTATAGTAGGCAGCCCGCAACGATTTATCCTTTGTAATGTTGTCTCTAGTTTCCTTTAATCTTGCTCACTCACTCGTACTCTAGGTGCTGTACCTCTTGTTCAGATGCTCCTCCGCCACAAGGACTTGCTTTCCGAGCTCATGAGCTGCTAGCGCAATGACTTCCTCTGGATATCATTTAGATAGTCTATATTCCAAAAACGTCCTTGTTGCACTGGTCGTTGCTAGAATGCTATAGGTATGATGGGGTCAGACGATAAAACTATTGCGACTTTCGGATTGCTTGGTGATCAAGTTGATCTGAATTGCAGCTTTGTGCAACGTCCAGTATTGAGTCGATTTTTTTTTGCATAACTGCATTCTTGCATGACTTTATCATATTCCCTTCCGGTTGGTGCTGCCCTCAAGTGACGACGTCCGTAACGAACGGTGACCCGCTAGGTCTCCGCGTCTATTTCTTCCGCGTTACCTCACTCTGTGCTGCTGTCCTTTCTAAATTATGGGCGGCCGGTGTCGATAGGGACGTGGGACAGGGGAAAACAAAGGAAAGGGTCTCTACGGAACGCGGCCAGCGTATCCGGATCGGGCAGTAGTCGGTCGTGCCAGGATTTAAAGTTTACAGCTAATAGTAAACTAATAGAAAAGATGTAGCCCGCTACACCTCCGTCCCCCCGTCTCCCCCGCTATCTCTCAGTTCTCACCGTTGTCGGTCATCACGTAGGCTGGCACGTCGTGTCGCGATAGGAAGACGGCCAGCCGCGCGGCGGCCACCTCCTCGATACTGCTGTAGTAGGGCGCCGTCTTCCCGTCCTCCGACAGCAGCGAAAACCAGCCTGGGGGCAGACGCCAGAGGTCAGACCAAATAGGACAGGTCAGCGGAGGAGTGCAAATGTAGTACAAAATCTTTCTTCTTTTACCCTTCTGAAGGCAGCGGTTGACATCGGTCATGCACTGAAGGGATAATGAGACATGAAGGGACACTTGTTTTCCTTTCAGGGTTTCTACGCTTTATGTTTCCTATTAGAGTCATAGCTTTTCATGATATAGTCAGATTTGTAAGTGTCAATGCAATTTAAAGGCCAGTTTTAAAAGGCCAGTCACGTTCCAGTTGTGGATATGCGAAATTGATTCATCATTGTAGCCGCATTTACAACAGTCAATTTCCTTGACGTTTCCTTTAATGTCGGTGCTCGATTATCACTAATTCCCCACTTGAAGGAAATTACGCCTCGCTGACATTGAGTGAGAGGAACAAGGCCGCACGTAGGCAGAACCAAGTAATTTTGGACAGGGCGGCGATTTTGGTATGCCTAGCGATAGGCACTCGGTGTTGGCGACTACAAAAAGCACCGCTCGTGTGCGGGCTCAGTGCTCAGTTGTCTGAGGCTGTTCCGCAACCGTACAATTGGGTTTCGTGTGCCTGTTTATCTGGGCAGCTGCCACCACGAGCTGACCACAATCACTTGTGTGAGTTTTCGGTAAATAATTATCGGAATTGTCCTCGGAGAGACCTCCATTGGCCGCCGTGGGAAGTCAGAACGGCTCCATCTCGGTCGCTGGGGCTCGGCGCCGGAAAGGAGCCATTACCCAACTGACAGCGCGGCCGCCGCTTACCCACTGTTGGCGCCGTTACCGGGCGGTGGCCCGCGGACAGGGGCGTGGACTATGGGCCCCGCCGCGTCCCGTCGAAAACGGGTCAGGGCCGGCGGGACGTCGCTCAGCCGGCGGTCCGCTGAGGACAGAATCAGCCCCCCCCCCCGCGCCCCACTGTCCGGCCATGTGTGCTCTGCTCCCAGTGACGCTACTGCGCCGGTTAACGGCGATAATGAGTGTGGTTTTGTAGCATATGAACACGGTCGTTATCTGATTATTAGGTGGTCCCATTAGATGACCGATTGTGTAATGAAACTGGACATAA
Source organism: Amphibalanus amphitrite (assembly GCF_019059575.1). Classification (NCBI taxonomy): domain Eukaryota; kingdom Metazoa; phylum Arthropoda; class Thecostraca; order Balanomorpha; family Balanidae; genus Amphibalanus; species Amphibalanus amphitrite. Next base: position 604,487 of record NW_024881740.1, on the reverse strand, counting down.
AAAGGTATGAATGGATGGTGAACGTGAGACAGTAATTGGCCTGGGGTAGGCGACGCTGACATAATTAGTGTGGCAAATGAGATGTAATTACAAATGAATGCAACATGATAATAAGCCACAGTGGGTTTTTCAGATTGTCATGAATATCTCAATACGCATAAAGGCATATTTTGTGTGCATGTAGTGGGAATGTCCTCTGCGTAGGTAGCCTGTAGGCACTTGTCCCAAAACTAAAACATTTTCACTGTGACAGACATGGCTTATATTCTGTCTTGTCATACCTAACTCCTAAATGAAGTAATAGCTTTTGTGAGGACCTCCGTGACGACGAAATGCACGACTGGCGAGTGCTGATAAAATGACGTCACTGGCATAATAACTGGAGGCGAGGCAGGGGCCGGTAAACAACCGACCTTGTCCGGCTCCCAGACGGCCGATTGCCGACTGTCGTGTGTCGTGTCGGGACCTTCAGAATTCAGTCACCGTGACGTCACCAGAGGGCGGTGACGTCATCAGGTCACAGTGACGACGTCAGATCTTATCGTACGTCACCAGACTCTCTGCTCAGCTCAGCTCCCGACACTACAACTCGCCTCCATGCCGCCCTGTCTCTGCGACTTTATCCCGTCACAGTGACGTAGTCCGCTGTTGACGAGGCCAAGCCCCTGCCGCGCCCCGCTCATTGTAACGCAGCGTGGTACTTTATTACGAATTGCCATAATCTTCATCGGCACGGTGGGGGCGCCGCCTCCAGCCTTGACGGGCTAAATGACTGTGCGCACATATACGGCCCGCGCCGGTCTGCCGTGGTGGCGGCGGCGGAGCGGCTTACCACGGCCCACGGCAGCCGATGTCGGCACACCTCACACCGCAACGCCGGAGAACAGTTGGCACAGTCATTTGCCATGGTGTGCGCACGTGCCGCTCTGGCGAACCGTGCCACCACACCCCGTGCAGACCCGCTACTGCCGAGGTCGAATCAGCAGTCTCTGCTATCTTTGTGGCTACAGTTGAAGTCTTCGTTACATTTTAGTGGAGCGGTGCAGCCTCTGGTTATGCTTGTTGCTGCCGCTTCAGTCTCTGTTATGTTTCTGGCTACAGTTGAAGTCTTCGTTATGTTTCTGTACGTCGTTGCAGTCTCCACCTTGCTGCCGCCCTGGCGCGTGCGTTCCTTGTTGTGTTTGTGTGCTACGTTGAGGTCTCGGGCCTCTCGGTGTGAGCGCGGGCGGTGGCTGTTTGCAGCGCTGATGCGCCGGCGCGGGCCGTGTGGGCGGCTCGCGCGCGCCACGCGTCGCCGCCGTGCCGCCGCGGCTGCGAACACTGTGCGGCTGCGACCTCCGTGTGCCGTGGGAGCAGCCGCACAGTGTTCGCACGGTGACCGGTCAGCCCAGCCGCGGCGGGCACAGCACCGCCCCTGTTTCGCCGCCGTACGACGCCCGAGTTGTGCCGAGCCACGCCCGTGAGACCGCCGCGAGCGACGGAAAATTGGCTGTCATTGTAGATGGATGGCTTATCACCTGCTCCGCGACCGCATAACTGGTCGGTGGGACTTGATGTCACGCAATAGCAATTGATCAATGTTATATGCTTCTTTCTAGAGATGTCAATCGGATACCAACTTTTTGGTATACCGATACCAAACCGATACCAACTTGGTATTTGATATTTCAATCGTAATGTGTTTGGTATTTTGTTGGTATCATAAACCCTCACTAATGTATAAGAGGCTAAGAAATCGGTAAAAAGTTGGCATTTCCCTCATTTTCCCAAGTTGGTTTGGTTTCGGTATTTTCCCGTGGTTTTGGTTGGTATTTGGTTTGGTATCGGTATTCCGATTTTCCGTAATTGACATCACTACTTCTTTCCATAGACGGATGCCTCGTTATCCGTCCCCAAACGTGGCTGCTCAGTAGCTAGCGCCGCCCTACGTAAGCAGGCCTTTTCTCGCCGAAATTCCCGCCTGTGGAGCCGCTCCCCGGCGTCGGGCGTCGGGCCGCACTGCCGAGAGATCAATCTTCACAGCTCACACCGCCGTCACGTCAGTGGTACGGCCGCATTAGCCGACACGCGAGCCTCCGAGTCTCCCGTCCGTGCCGCATCTCCCCCGGCCGCCGACTCAGTACACAGGACATGATGACAGCAAACCGTTAGGGACACCGTTCGGAGCTGGCCGAGTTACCGCGATAGTATCTCTCGCGTGATTATTGCCACGATTGTTCGATGGATCGCGTTATGTTTTGATAGAGCCGTTTCCATGACGACGTTATCAACAGGTTAGTGGGTCCCTTTCGTGACAGGGTATATCCTCTCGAGATGAGATGAACCGATTCTGTTGGAACGAAATAGCGGCAAAATGGAGTGAGGGTGGGGAAAACATAACACATGGTGGGAAAATGGTAGTGCAATGCGATGAATTTAAGCAGTTATTCTGGGCTTATTGGTACTCGGACTAATGACCCATCGAGGCTCATTATGCGCAAAAAAACACTGGTCGATAGTCTCTTGGCCTTCGGGCTCGGACGGTCCGTCGCCTCTCCGTTGTTTCTCGACAAACAACGCGGTCGATTGCAAAGTTGGCAAGCCCGTAGTCTCCATCTGTGAGGCTGGACGTTCGGCTCAGTCGTCTTCTCTATATAGGCACGTCTATGGGGAAGGGCAATCCACTGTCTGTGGGCTAGAACAGCCCACCTCTCGCGCCAGATGGTCGGCGTCCACAAGATTTACCGAGGTCCCGCGCCCCGCCAGTGATCTACGGACTAAGCCCGGCCGCCAAGGTCACTCCTCTGAATGACTTCAGCTTGGGACGGGCAGGGAGATGGTGTAGAAAACGGAGGTAAATTGGCAGATACTAGATGACGGTGGGTGGACGGGGTTTTATATGGAGAGTTAACAAGCGGGAAGACAATAAAATATGAACTATTAGGGCTAACTCTGTGTAGCATTGGTAAAATATCTAGCTATAAAACTGAACTTTTGCATCAGAATATAAAATGGTTGGCTTCGCTATCAAATGGACAGTAAAAAATCAAACCAATAAAGCAGACCTAACGAGGGGTGTCAGCTATAAAATTGCCATTAAAATCTCGACAGGAGTTTGTGGTCTCCCCTTGTAAATGCCACCGGCTTTTGAACAAAGGCCACGGCACTGGTGCTGTCAGAAACGGCAAGCCCTCTGCTCGTTACGGCAGTGCTATAGTTCTCTGCCCACACTGAGAAAATTTAAAAACGGGGTGGGGTGTTTTTGCAGTGTATGATGAGTGTCAGACACTTTTAAATGTGTACTGTGACACTTATTACAGTGTCATGAAGCCTGTCATACACGGTTAAAGGTTTAGACACCCTCAAAAACTCCCTTGGGTATGCAGAATAACCACTTACCCATGGGTAAGTGGTTATTCTGCATACCCAAGGGAGCTTTTGAGGGTGTCTAAACCTTTAACCGTGTATGACAGGCTTCATGACACTGTAATAAGTGTCACAGTACACATTTAAAAGTGTCTGACACTCATCATACACTGCAAAAACACCCCACCCCGTTTTTAAATTTTCTCAGTGCATCAACCGGTTGCCAAGGGGAAGCTAACAGGACAGCCGTTTTGCTAGTCAACACCGCGATTACCATCGGTTTCAAAATTCAGCGTCAGCAAATGATAAGCGCGAGAACCTCAACGCTGGTCAGCATCTCCTGTGCTAGAACTTCTCACTTCAGTCGTCTGCCACCACCGCCTTTGCGGTGGCCTAGACCGGGAAAGTTCTCGTCTCCACATGCGAAAGTTTCGGCTCGTCCTTGTGATGCGAGGCTGGTCAGCCACAGCTATGAGCCGAGCGGCTTTCCAGCGACCGTCGACCCGCCGTTGTTCTCAGCGCGGCCAGCCCGGATGCCGCAGAGCTCCGGCGTCTCTGTAAACCGCCGCAGACTCCCATCCGGCCGAAACCCGACCGCAGAAAAATGAGAGCCGTCCGCCCGGCCCGGCCGCCGTGCATGGAGCGGCGGGTGGTCAGCGGACGCCGCCGCTAATGTCACGGTCAAACGGGCGCCGAGCAGGACTGCACGGCGACCCCAACATTGGGAGACGTTTACTCGTATATGGTTCAGAGGAGCGGGCGCCGCCGCTAATGTCACGGTCAAACGGGCGCCGAGCAGGACTGCACGGCGACCCCAACAGTCGGAGACGCTTAGACGATCCAGAGGAAAAGAGTCAACTCCAGCTGGTTCGGATTAACGACTAAATGCCAATCTCTAGAAGTCTGAGGCAGTAGCTCAGTGCTAGGGTTCGTCAGGGCTAGCTCAGGGCCAAGCCTAATACTTTCCGTTAATTGTCATGATCAGTAATGACTACCATACGGTGCACGGTGCATTTATCACAGCATTATACACATTGCACATGCCGACCTCGGGAAGGGCAGGAAAGGCGACCAGAAGTACCGTTTGTGCAATGCAGCCCTGCCGTCTGATAATGCACGAATAGGAGGGACACCGCTATGTC